>NW_009603118.1:0-8772 GCF_000690535.1 Cariama cristata | reverse complement strand
AGGAACGGTAACTGCTTACTTGCCCAAACACCTTTAACTTGGCTGTAACATGACACAGAGCACACTGACTATTGGCTGCAAAGCCACTGGCGCAAGTCCTAAGCAGGAAAAGGAATGTGTGAATAATACCTAGGATTTTTTGCTTAATCATTCAGCTATGCAGACACAGTATCCGTACAAGCAAACCATTCTGGACAGAGGAGAAAGATAAGACTTATAGTCGTCTTTCCTAAAAACACAGCTAGAGATGTTTCCTCTAGAGAAATGAACGTTCTTGCCTCAAACTGGAACTTAATATAGTAATTTTTTTTTAATGAATTTGCATGGTCAAGCTATAGCTTGAAAGGAAACCTAATCCATACAAAGTTAGATCAAAAGAGATTCTCCAGGACAGAAAGGGCCTGTGGGGAATCAGTGGTGATCCATGAAGCAGCTCAATTTGATTCATTATGTACATATCATAACAATACCTCGCAATTCTAACACAAGCATGAAATAGCATTTTGCAAATTTTGACTAATCAGTTTGAAAATACTTAAAGACAACACATGCATGTTACAAACTGTGGAGGGTTGTTTGTTTAGGGAACTCGGGAGATCTACTTTGCTGGCCCCAGTTTCAGATGGCTAGCATGCCCTCTGCTTTGTTTACATTTCATATAAAATAATGCATTTGAGAAGAAATTGAAGCTCTACCTGAAGAAAACAGGGAAGAAGTGACAGAACTGCTTAATTACAAGCTAGGATGAAAGAGTTCATTTACTCTGTTATTTAGCCCTGAAGAAATTCCAGTATCATTACTATCTGAATTTACAGATATATCTCAATATATGATCCAAAACAAACCATGAATAACCAAACAAAAAGTATTCCAAGCAAAAGACCCTGAGAACAACTCAAGTTCTTACTGCCAATGTATAGAAGTGTCTCTGGAATTTGAGGCTTAATTTATGAGTCTATTACCATGCTATGAATTATTGCATATGCCTCCTGAAAAGAGGATAGACTTGTTACACCCCTAGCGATAGCATTTAGAAGTATAGCAGACTAGCAATCATTCAAATAGAGACTTGTCATGAACTATGCACAAACAGAAGCAGCTAATCTAACACTGACACACCTTAAGAAAAATCTGTGATTCACAGATGAATTATGATGCAACGCCAGCTGCTCTGCTCCCAATTGATAATGACAGTCTCAGGTATACTGCACAAAAAGGAAGTCCAGTACCTTGTTCCACTGTTACTTTTTCAATTCACTGTGGTTTATAATGGTAGTCTTGGAACAGCCTCAGGGCCCGAGAACAGGCTCTTACATCATATGATATAGATAGACAGATGTTCTGTCTATCATAGGCTTCCCAAGATTTACAAGTTTTGTCTTGTCTATCTCAGGAAATCAACTGGAATAAATATTTGAAAAGAGTGGTACCCTACATAGACATTAAAATAACTCAATTATCTTATCCCAAGATTTGAAGGAGAGGAAGAATATCTGTACAAGGAAGACCTAGAGAAGGCTGACCAAGCATGAAGAACTGGCAGCAAGAAGGCTAATAATTTTTCTCTGTGTAGTTTCATGCAACAGTTTTCACTTGAGATTCTTTTTTCCCAGGAGATCAGAATACGCATACCTTACCTCCTCTATAAGTGTCAGCAATTCAAGTTGCTTGCGTGATTTCCAAAAGCCTCCCCATCTATACTTCTCAACTTCCACAATACAGTATTGATGTGGTTTGAATTAGACCTTCCTGATAGCACTTAAAGTTCTCTCTGATGCAGAGCATATCTGGCTGATTATATTTGAAAGACATCTTGTAATTTCTCTAAGCAGCATAATTGCATTTTTGAATCATCCATTTGTTTACTGGAGTTTTGATCTATGCATGGAGTAATTGAACTAGTGAACACAGTAAACAAAAGCATATGCCTGTCAGGATTTAAAAGCACCACTGCACTCAGCAAATGTGCATTGCCTTTCTTCACTTGTTTAATATTTTAATAAATTGTTAACAACTGGTCTTTTACCTATAAGCTAAATCAAGACTCTGAAAAGAAATATGTGGGAAATCTGTATCCATTTTAGGTCCATCTCTGCCCATGTCTTACTTTTCAGATGTGTCATAGATATGACATTCTAGTTACCCCTCTCTCCTCAGTGAGAGACCTCTGAAGCTGGTGCTGTACATGTACAACAGCCAGGTCACCACATGGAGAAGACACCACCACCACTCATACCTTACTGCAGAGCTGCATCCTTCTAACCAGGCCACTTGCTTTTAGCAGGGTGGTTCAATTCCTAGTCAGGCAACAATGCTGGCTATCTTGGTAATTTTTCTGTTATCAGTAAGGCCTGTCTTCAGCTGGTAACCTGATGCCAGTATTAACCACTCCCCTTTCCTTGTGATGTTGATCCTCTGCCATTGCTTGGAGAAGTAATCCACACTCCCCACGGGCTGAGGAAAACAGATCCTAAATCACTGCTCCCTGCTGGCAGTTTCTGAAGATGTTGCTTAGCACAGAACACGATGTATCGGTGAGCTGTGCATAGCACCAAGTCTCAACAATCAAGAAAAAAGGACATCTCATTATCTTATCATTTTCTTTGAATTTGAGGTATGTCAGAACTCAAAGAAAGGGTTTTGTTCCTAGAAGAATAAATCAAGTGACTTGGTGACAGCAAATCCTGATTCTATGCTGCCCTTCCTCTACAAAAATACTCCCAAGCTCACAAGCACACTGGATATAGGGTTGCATGCAGTGTACTCTGCTAACCCATTCTTGTTTTGCTTGCAACAATAAATTGGGAAGAATATGACAGAGCTGAGCCAACACCCTGCTGTTATCAAGAATATGTATTTAAAACTATCATCCAGATCCTCATCTCCCAGCACAAGGGAAAAGTACCTGTTCAAATGCCCAGTTACTAAAGAGAGTAGTATGAAGCGTACAACAACGAGGATTCAGTTCCCGATGTCACAATTTTGGTTGGGGTTTTTTGTTTGTTTGTTTTTTAAATAAGGGGCAAGGGAAGAGCTGCAACCAGGCACAGCTGCTCTGAATACGGAGCAGGTATCTGTGACCATGGTATAGCGGAAAGCGATGAGCAGGATGGGATACCTTTCTGTTCAGGTCCTCTGATGTTTGCTTTTCAATTAACCATTTGTTAAGAAAGCTACTTTCTACTCTGACTCCATACATCTTCAATGAGTAATAAAATCTTTCACTTGCCTTTAGGAAACTGACCTCAACCTTATATGGAATTTAAACAGCTCACAAAGAATGCAGTAAACTTCTTGCCCCTTCTCTGTTTGAGGCAACTGTTCTTTTAAGTGCTTAGCAGAACGATGCTAGAGATCCTTTAAGATATGCAGGAATTTCAAGCTCAAGCTCCAGCCTAGTTTGTAACTAAGAATGGAAAATTCGGTTCTACTGTCTAGGAATTTTTCCAAAAGTGTAATTTTTACAGTGATAAATAAAATATGCTTTGAAACACTAAAGGGACACGACAACTTTAATCAAGGGTCCAGTACAATGAAGTTTCATGGCCTAAGTTTTAGCAGTACAAAGAAGATGATCTTGAAGATTACTGAGTTAATCTGTTTCCGGGAAATCGACTGTAGCCTTCCTACACAGCCTGATGCAGCACATCGTTCTTGCATGCTGAATTTCACAGCAGCAAGATCATGGGACTGCTCACTCTAGGGACTTGCCCTGGAAATCCCTGGCCATGGGATTCATTTCTGCTAACAAACGGGGTCATCAGCAGACTGGACTGTTAGGGTTCACCTTTGGCAACAATGGGGGCTATCAAGAAAACAGGCAATCTAAGTGCAGGAACTGGCTGCAGGCTGGTTGGGCCCAGCAGAAGGACTTGGCAGGGGCAAGTACTGTCTGTTGCCAGGAACGGGGATCCCATTTCACAGGTGTTTGCAACAAGACCCATGACAGCCCAGCTGTATGAGCACACTCTGAAAAAAAAGTTAGGGTAGCCAACTTCAACATTAAAAGAAGAGTTTTTGAGCTGGATTCATCAATGCATTCATACAGAAAGTCTAACTAAACCTATATTCACCCAGTGTAACTTCTGCCTTACCTTCACTGATAGAAGCAAGGTGTGGGGTAAGCAAGCCTGATTTAAACTAAATACTGAGTCTTTTCAGGAGGGCATCTCACAGGAGGGCTTGTTTGGATTGCACATTCATAAGCAAACTAGAGGTACAAACACTCAAACCCTAGTTGCCAGATTAAAACTTCCATATCAAATTAGGATGAAGCTGGAGCTAAAAAGCCCTATGCGTTTATGTTCCAGAGCAAGAGATGCACTGCCTTGCACGACTCAAAGGATATGCATGCTTGATCTACAGATACAAAATTTCTAAAAATGAAAGGAGGCATAGGAGAAGTCTTCATAAACTTGTGAGAAAAACATCTGCCTAAAGCCTCCCCTTTTCAGCCCTTTTCTCCAATTAGTCTTTCAAATTGAAAATCTCCTTTGCACTTCGACAGCCTGCCTACGAGACATTGCCCTGCTTTTCACCACCTTGCAGTAATTGGTATGCAGCAAAATGCAGCATGCTTGGCAGGCTGGTGGAAAAGGGAGGTCATTTTACTGAGAAGGCTGGACACACTTATTTCAGATATGGCATTCTCTAAAGCTCAAAGTTGTTTTGGAGATGGGATAAAAAACTTCACCTCTTTGTGTAACCATTTGCCCTCCAGGTAGGTCTGACAGGGAAAGGCTGCTCAAACAGTGGATGGAATCAAAATGCAGCATGCTTGGCAGGCTGGTGGAAAAGGGAGGTCATTTTACTGAGAAGGCTGGACACACTTATTTCAGATATGGCATTCTCTAAAGCTCAAAGTTGTTTTGGAGATGGGATAAAAAACTTCACCTCTTTGTGTAACCATTTGCCCTCCAGGTAGGTCTGACAGGGAAAGGCTGCTCAAACAGTGGATGGAATGAATAAAGTCCAGGTTTTCTGGCACTGCAGACTACTTCTTTGATTCTGCCTGACTCTTGTTAAACAGGCATACACTTTCAGTGCTCTGGCTTATAAGTAGGGGGCCACTCATACAGGAAAGGAAAGTAGAAGCTTGACAGAATATGATTTCAAGGCTCTCCCAAAACAAACACTTTGTAAAGAACAAGACCCAGTGTAGAAAGGTCCTTAGTATTGACTCAGGAATGGTTTTTCTCTTCCCTTGTCACATTCCAAGATAACTGAAGGCACCCTGAGCAAGAGGGGGCACTGGAAACTAGAAGATCCTAATCAGTTCAAATCATTTGGAGAGAGTTCAGTAAGAAAGGGTGTGCAGAAATGCTCTCCTGTGAGCTGTGCATACCATTTTTTATCCTGTCAACACCCACCATCCACAGAAGCCCGAAAGCAGAGAAACAGCTTAAACTAGCACATCAGCAGCAGGCAGAGCTCCACAACACTGTATGACACAAAAAGGAAGCAGGCAAATAAACCAGCAAGAAAGTGCACTGTATCTAGGGTAGATGGGCCAAAAAAAAATAATTGAGTCTTTCAAAGATACTGACACTATCCCTCAAAAGATACTCTAATTGCACAGATTTTAAGACTTTTAAATCCTCAGACAAAAAGATCAATGTCAGCTGAGGAGACACTTCTGTTCAGAGGTCAGCTCACTTACATGCTTCTCCTGTCAGAAGGTAAATCCTCAGACAAAAAGATCAATGTCAGTTGAGGAGACACTTCCGTTCAGAGGTCAGCTCGCTCACATGCTTCTCCTGTCAGAAGCCCGTGTTGTTCAGCCAACCTAATCTCACCAGGGAAGCTCAACATGTTGAGGGAGGTGATCTCCCTGTCTACTCGGCTCTTTTGAGTCGCCCCCTGCAGTACTGCCTTCAGCTCTGGGGCCCCCCACACAAGAAGGCCATGGACCTGTTGGAGTGAGTCCAGAGGAGGCCACGGAGATGATCCGAGGGCTGGAGCACCTCTCCTATGAGGACAGGCTGAGAGAGCTGGGGTTGTTCAGCCTGGAGAAGAGAAGGCTCTGGGGAGACCTCAGAGCAGCCTTCCAGTACCTAAAGGGGCCTACAAGAAAGCTGGGGAGGGACTTTTTACAAGGGCATTGAGTGATAGGACAAGGGGCAATGGCTTTAAACTGAAACAGGGTAGACAGGTTAGATGTAAGGAAGAAATTCTTCACCATGAGACACTGGAACTGGTTGCCCAGAGAAGCTGTGGATGCCCCATCCCTGGAAGTGTTCAAGGCCAGGCTGGATGGGGCTTTGAGCAACCTGGCCTAGTGGTAGGGTGCACTGTCTACAGCAAGGTGGTGGGAACTAGATGATCTTTAAGGTCTCTTCCAACCAAACCATTCTATGATTCTTCAGACCATGCCGTAAAGCAGAGGATGTGCAACTGCAACTTCCATTTCCCTAGCTCTCTGCAGGATGGGATCTCCAGGCCCAAGAACATCCATACCATGGCAAAGTGCCTAAGCACAGAAAACCTCGGCTGGCTGGGAAGAAAACAGCAAGCCTCCAGCCTCTTAGGCACCACAGCTCTAACAGGAGGGCTGGTTGCACTCAGCTCTAACATCACAGGCAGAACACTGTCACAATAGTATCGATGTTTTCTTTTTGCAATTCTAAAATTGTAATTTTGAATTTGCTAGTACGTATGTTCAGAATCACAGTATTAAGAGTGGTTTTAGCACCACCACTGTCAAGCCAAGTAAAATCATAAGACAGACATCCAGCCTGAAATTTGCTCCACCCAGCTAAATAACCTCTCATCTCCTCCTTACAAAGGCCTGTTCCAATGCTTGCTGAAATGTGCCAGAGTCTTTGCTATGGCTTTTAAGGTTTATTCAACATTTCGACGCTTCCCAGGAAACCTGTACTAAAAATTTCTTAACAGAAACGGAAGTCGAGAGTAAGCTCCAAAACTCGAAACCAATTTTTAGAAAAAACTCAGTGCTGGGAAATGTTAAGGACTAGACTATTTGCTTGGGGTCTGTTTGGGTCAGAACATGTTTGGCAAAGGAGAAAAGTAGTGAAGAAAAGGTGGCTTGTGCTTGGCCGAGATTTGGGGTTGGTTTAGGTGCACTCCTGGTTTCAGAACTTCTCTACTCTCCCCTCAAAAGAGTAAATTACTGCATCAAACCCAGGGTGGCACTTCTGCCAAAAATCACAGTTTAAATACAATATTGGAGGTGCTTCTGCTGAACAATATATAGTGAAAAATGTCATTTCTACCCGCAAAGGCTGCCAGTGGTAGCTGCTGCTCTGAATCCAAATCAGAGACACTGTTTGTTTGGCATGAAGTCACTGCTGAGGTTAATTCTTTCATACAACTTCATTTTATTTGGAGTATGACATTTGATGAAACATACGATTTTAACAGCATGAATTCCTTAATGGTGAGAAGGCATTAGATCAGTACTGGAACTGCCCTCCAAAACCTCCAAATGGAAAGGGCACGTGTTTCAAATACAGTTAATGCTCTTTACTAAAATGCTGTAAGTTAAACAAATATGTATTTTCCTCCATTAAAACTCCTATCTTCCTACAGCTTTGATACAGGAACAAAGGAAGATAACAAAAGAACAAAAGGTGTCTTGAGTTTTTCTCTTCTAGGCTTTCTCTTTCAGGAAACTATGTATCTTCTGCCTTCAGAAAGCCACTCCTTTTTTCCTTATGTAATTAATGTGTAATAATTAGAGACACCTGCCTTAGTAGGAGTCTGCAAAAGTAATTGAACTATTCCTCCTTCACCTAGATCAACACCTCTTGAGACGGCAGAGAATTTCTGGTAGCCATAGGCAGCCTATTACAGCTTGTTATCTGCTGGTACAGGGACCATAATCAAAGAGCAATGTGTTTGTTTCTGTGAGAATTTCTGCTATGCCACAAATCCTGCACTGCTCACTCCTGAAGTACGCTTATACTCTGGAAGTCTGGGGACAGCACAGGTCAGCACCCCTCCACCATTTGCAGCAAGTGTGCAAGAAACTGCTCTGGCCTACAAGTAACAGAACAAGTCACAGAGAATGCAAAAAAATCCACCCCACAGAAATCCCAAGCAGAGACCAAAATTGCTCTGCAGGTACACTAGGTAGCGATTTGTGACAGAAAAGAGCAATAAATATCCCATTTTCACATAGTAAACTATGCAGCAGTAAACAGCTCCGCATCTGATACGATCTCACGTTTTCCTTTTATTCTTACCTTCTGTATTTTGCCAGTTCAGTGTCTGCTGCGCTGCTTCCTTAGGGGCCTGCATTTGCTCTACTGTGAATAACATTCAGCCATACAAGAAAGCAGCGGCTTTTCCCTCTTGCAGCAGACTCCTGTAGTAACTTTACAGAGCAGCATGCTGCTGTTTCTTCATGCTCTTCATCCTGTTAAATTATATAAAAAAATAAAGTAAGTCATGTATGAGATATCTTTATAATGGCCTCAGTTCATCTTGTGCCCAGTTTGCAGGACAGGGGTCTGCCTAGAGGTGGACTTGGGCTTAGGAAAAACTCTGGTGTGCACTGGTCAGCTCTACCCCAGTAGCCCACAGTCGTGTTAACAGCACCTACCACCACATACAAAAATCCCAGTACAGTATTTTATAAATCAGAAACCTACCCTGATCCTGTCAGGCTGACACAGCTGCGCTGTTGGGCCAAAACCAGCCTGGCTCAACGTCAGCCATTTTCGGTGTACAGCCTCCACAAAGCGAGCGGGAAGGACTTTCTCCCATTTCTTCACAGGGGCACCCCAGATGCTGGGGATGGAGGAGGAGGAG
>NW_009603117.1:0-13866 GCF_000690535.1 Cariama cristata | reverse complement strand
CGCTGGCCTGGACCCCTCAGGGGCTGCCAGGGGGTCCTGTCCTCCCACACAGCCTGTCACAGTGGTTGTATCGCCGGACAGGCGGCCTCAGCCCCTTGTACCCCCAAACACGCTGTCACCACCACGCTTGTACACCTGGCTCCTGCGCCCCCAAGACACATAGGTGTAAATTGAGTGGATATTTTATGGGTTTTAGTTGCTTTTGTGACACAAAGAGGTGGTATCTTCTCGTCTCAGGGATTCTCCTGGCAGCCAGCCATGGCGAAGGTCGTGTGGCCAAGTCCGATGCAGCTGTGGAGATTCAGTGCCCAGTTTGGGGTGGTTGGTTTTCTTCCCTCCGCAGGAGGATTTCCCACCCAGGCCAGCTCTCCACCAGCCCTGCCCCAGCTGCTGCAGGACTCTCCCAACACACGCGTCTGTCCCTCACTGCCACCTTCTTCCCCGATGGGCTGCCCCTCACATTCTGCAGGGGCCTGGGGAGTAGAAAATAACTGTTTTCGGGTGACATTTTTCCCATTCATACATGAGTCACCTATTCGTGTGTGTGATTCACATTCCTATACATGAAAGTTTTGCCAGTTGCTCAAGCAAAGCTAAAAATGACATATTTTATGACACTGGTCTTCCCTTCACCCCTCTGAGCAAGAATATAGAAATCACATGGGTCCGTCACGAATATCCTCGTGGGTATGGGAGGACTTCCCTCAAATTCACGGGTTTATAGGTCTAAAAGCCAAGAAAACGTAAGGTAAGCTAGAGAAGTTGGATTGCTGGCCATATCAGAGCTACTCTGTTCAGAGGGTGGGTCCGTTTGGAAAAGATGTGTCGGAAGGCTGTCTCCCTTATGACTTGGAGAAATATTGCACTGTGGGAAGGAACACAAAACACCTCTGTTTAAGGTAAGGTTGTGTTAAAACAGGCTAAAGCCAAGAATTTCAAAGTTAGGCAGTCTTTCCATCCTTAAGTCACTGTGGTTTGAACCAAAAAACAAACTCACAGTGATGTTAGTTAAGGACAGGCTCGTGGCTCATGCTGAAATATTTTTTTTTTCCAACTTGCCAGTTTTTTAAGCCTTTAATGTTATTAAAATATTTACTTTCTTCTGCACCTTTTTAAAAAAACATGACTTTAAAAGACTTCTATGTGATAGTTATATGGCTAAGTTACCTAGGAGCCTGTAAGGTGTTCATTTCAATAGGTGGAATATTTAAGGTAAGTATTTTCTGAAAGTTTATACTGTATACTTAAATTAAAAAGTGTTTTTGATTAATAAACCTTTGGGAAGAAAAGGGGATTTCTACTGACAAAAAGCTTTCTTAATTATGTACAGTAGTTCAGTAAATAAATGAATGAACATCCACTCATGGAGCTTCTGAAATCTGACTGGTTCATTCTACATCAAAGATACTTAAATCACTTCTCCTTTTACCTTTTAGTGATCTGTAGAACGTGACCCCTGAAAAAATCCTGACAAATGAAGTAAAAGGATTTTTGTTTCATGTTGCTAATGCATTACTGTTCCTCTTCTGGCTCTGAGCCTCTGCTTTGCTTTTTCTGTCCACTCATTACCTTGATTTTTCTCCCCAGAATCCCTGTAACTGCTTATCTCAGCTTTGTCTGGATTTTATACGCTCCCTCAAGTGTTTCCTCTTGAAAGCATCTGTTTACTTTGTATCAGAGAGAGTACTAATTGCCAATCCACGCTTCCTGTTTTGGGGCCATATACTGAGACTTTTGGCCTTTGATGCATTTCTGACTTGTGTGCAGCTTAATATGACATGAAAGGGACTATAACAAATTTATTTAATAGAGTAAGAGCAGGACAATTGCTATACATGTGATAAGGTATTCTCCCCAGTAAGTATATCTGTAGTTATCTCCCACCCATGGCAAACCGGCTGAGAGAACCGCAGGGACAAAAACACAAAGCAAAATGTTCTGCGAAAAGGCAATGCTTGTTTATGCCATACTTGCTCAGAAAGGCCCAGGATGATACGATGAGGGAAGCCAGGGAGGAAAATCTGTCAGGGGATCTTAAGTAATCAGCTGGTCACGTAATAACTGAATCATCAAGCCAGGCTGTGAAGTGAAGTAGGCTGGCACCATAACATCTAAGAAAAGGATTGTAATATTGTATGCCAGTCTGTAATTAGCAAGTTCTAATTTGTGCATGAAGAAAGTCAGATGGTCAGTTGCTGATACTGCTCTATGAAAGACCTTCCCTGCCCCCTCCCAGCCTGCCCTCTAAATACCTGTTGCTGCTGTTTTCCAAGACTTAAAATGTATCTGTAATTCACTTAGCTCATAGGGCCTCACAGTAGCGATGTGACCCAAGTCAGACCTTCTACTGTTTCGTGTGGTTAACAACTATTTTTGTGTTGCTGGTGTGAAAATATAATTATTTTTACATCAGAAGATTGCAGGGAGCTAGTAAAAACACTGGGGTCTTTGAGAGTGCCTGCACCACGTTAGCTGGTTTAGACCTACCACAAAAAGATCTAAACCAGCTAACATGGTGCAGGCACTCTCAAACAGAAATTTCTCTCAAACTTCCAAACATAATGAATAAAATGAAATTACTTACACTGCTAAAAAGAAAAATACTGCATCTTACAGCTGTGGACTCCAGGGACTCCTCACAGTGATTTGCTGGGATGAGGGAGGGGCTGGGTGTCTGACCTGGTTCCAGTGGAGCTGATGCAAACTCACCCTCAGGAAAGACCCCATCAGACTTACACATCTGTCTAGGAAATGTGATACCCATTTTCTATGTATCAGGGTGGATCTTGGTATTTTCAACCCTTTAGTGCCTTTGCAAAGTTCAGCTGGCTGATGCAGCACTGACCCGGGCTCATGGTGACAATCCCACATGATGCATTTGGAGGCAACTTCACAGTTCTCCTCCTTGCGCCTTTCTGTCAATACAAGCAGCACAGCTAATGGGTCATCACATAAAAGCGGAACACAGCACCCCAAACTGGTAAAATTCAACGCCTTTCTTGGTTTTACATTTGAAACACCTTGTCAAAGATGCTGTGGAGGTTAAAAGGTGACTAGGATCAGGGAAAAAAGGGTTGCATATTTATTTTGTTAATGAGAACACCAGAGCTGTAAAAGGAAGAATGAAAATGTTTTTGCACTGTTCTTCAACATAAATTAGTCTCTGATTCACGGGCATTAGGGAAATCACCTTGTCTTAGTGGTAACTTACTCAGCAGCTGCAGAATTTCCAGCACTGCTGCTAGAAACTGCTGATACTCCCTAACATGAGAGATAGATGTAGCTCCGTGAATCCCATGTTACAACTTTGATATTTCTGTATCCGGTTAATAATTTAAAATTATAAAGCCTTGCGGCTGGACTAGAAATGGTACCACAGTACATCCACTTCTGCCCACCACTGCTCTTCCCATGGCCCATATCCATCCTCTTTGCCTCTCCTCATTCTCCAGCTCCTGCAGCATCCCACCTTCCCTGCTGCCTCTGTGCCCTGGCATGGCTGTTTCCAGCCCTCCGCAGCCTGGGTGCACACAGCTGAGTGCCAGGACATAAAGCATATGTTCCTCATGTTCCCAGCAAGGTGACAGCAGCCTCATGGCACCAGGAGAAGTGGCTGGCAAAAACCTTCTCCAGCTCTGGGTTCCCCCAGAGGAGCCAGCTCAGTCATTCTGTGGGACAGTGGTGCAAGATGCTCCTTCAACACAAATGGATTATTTAGAGAATTCGACTGCCAAAGTCTGCTAGTGTCAACTAAGTGTTCATAAACGGAGATTTTCACGTAATATGGCCAATTTGTGCATTTTCTTCAGGAGACAACAACGGCACATCCTTCACACAAGGATAATGGCTTTACCACATTCCACATCATCCCTCAAAAGCAAGGGGGCAAAATGGTATTTCTTAGCAGGGCAAAATGATACATCTTCCTGCAATCTTCTTCTTAGAAGCGGCTGAACTATTTTTTAATTGACACTTCCTGTACTTTTAAGGAAAATAATCAGGCTGAAGTAAATGCCTAGGATGGAAAAGGTGGGTGAGGGATGCTGGTTCACCATCTCCTTCAATGCAAGGACTAAGGATCATTAAATCAAACAAGCAGGTGCCAAGTTCAAAACAAACAAAAGTAGGCACTTCTTCATGCAGGGTATAGTTAAGCTGGCAAACTCCTTGCTACAAGCCAAAAGTGACTGGACAATTTAATGGAAGACAAAAAACAACGTTGGGAAATATTATTTGTAAAAGTAGCACCTCTGGTTGAGGAAATACGTGAGCTGCAAATCCCTACAGGCAAGTGCAAGCATTGCCCCTGCTCACGCCGTTCTCACACGCTTCCCTAAGCTCCTGCCACTGGCTCCAGCCAGAGATGAGCTACTGTGGTAGACGGGCTTTGTTCTCACATGATCGGCCTGTTCCCAGGTTGAAATTTCAACCTGGAGGGTTAACATTTGGCCAAACAGTACCCAGCTGAGGCAGGAGGAACTGTCCTGCAATGACAGGCAGAGCTACTTGCTAACAGGACAAGCAGACATGGTGCCTATGGTACTAGGTGAGCCTGTAGCAGAGTTTCATTTCTTTCCTGGGAGTTCCTCATTGACATAATCTTTAATTTTCCGTAATAGGAAAAAAATCAGTAAGTTGTCTTTACGCAGGTACTAAGCTAATAGTGAATGTGTATTGTACCAACGGTGGTGAATGGTGAGTCACTACATGATTAAGGATTATGATAAATTGAATGGACTGTTCACAAGTTCAAGGGCAAACTTTCCACCTTCATCACAAAAAGGTCCTTGTACTGGTGAACTTTTTATTTAAATATAGCATTTGGCTTAAAGAAGCTATTCTTCTGTAGGATAGTCCTATGCTTCCAATATTGCAACATAAGTGAGATGGGGTTAGCGTTGTGTTTCTGACTTCTCTGTTACAAATACACTCTACTTACACTTCCATGTGTAAAATAACCCCCCCTCCATATATATAAAAATAGGTAATTATATCCAATTCAGTAGTTCAACTTCACAGAACATTGATCTTCTCAAATTAATCTTCTCATATATTCTCCTCCCTGCTTGCAAATATATTGTATTCTTTTAAATAACACTTTCCTGCTTTACTTTCCCCCTTAGCAGGAAACCAAATTTCAGCAAAGCTTGCACTCTTGGAATACCAAAAATAGTTTGGCCACAACAGTGGAAGGGGTGAAGGAAGTGAGTGAGAGGCCCTGCCAGTGGGCAAACAAAACGCCAGCTCCATCAGCACAGTGTCTTTGCACAGCTGGTCCAACTATTTTTTTGAATTTATTTTTTTTTAGTAAAATACATACAGTATTTATAGAATTTAAAACATTTCTACATAAGGAAACAGCAACCGGAAGCTGCTTCTGGTGGAATTCCTGTACTAAAAAAGCTCCAAAGGGGTGTGAGGCTGATAGCCCCGGGCAGGATGCTTGTAGGGGCTGGCTGCTCCTAGCACCCACTTCTGCCAGCACCAAGAAAAGGGTGGAGAGAAAGAGAGACAAGATGTGTTAAAGGAGAGAGAGGAGAGAGAAAAGATAAAAGAAAGAGAGATATTTTTTTTAATTCCAAGAGGAAAACTAGGGAGAAAATGAAAGGAAAGGGGAAAGGAAAAGGGAAAAAATTAATTCAGGAAGAATTGCTATCTCTTCTCAGTAGTTCTCATCTGGAATTACTGTCCTAAAGAAAGGCATCTCCTTACCTTTTCTACCATATCTTCAATATTTTTGGTGCCTAGCTTCTCTTGCTCTCAAGAAGAGGATGGTCTCATCAGCTCAGCCTCCAGCCACACTGGTCCAGGTCTGCAGCAAGGCAGCAGAAATCTGATGAAGGCAACTGGGAGGAAAAAAGAGAAAAATTAAGTAGTGGGAGCACTAGTTGTGAGCAGGAGACTGCTTTTCCACAGCCTTGCCAGGCTTTCAGCACCAAAACAGAGCCATGCATACACATGTATGTGCACACACACACACACATATGCATGTGCATAGACACATGTACGCACATGCACACCCATTTTCAGCCAGTCTCCCCAGAGTCTCAACCATCCTGAGAGGCCAGGGCCATCAGCTTGCCCTGTGTCCCTCTGCCACATGCCTTTCAACCCCGTTCCCCTCCGTGCTGGCTGCAGCAACAACGCCTGCCTGTTGGGCCCTGACAGCGCTTGGCTCCCGGGAAGAAGTATTCACACACGATGGCAGCTCGAGAGAAAAGTTGAAAAGGAATCAAAGCCATCTCTGTTGAAATAAACATCTGCTCTGCGTTCAGTATCGTGGCAACAGGGCTCACAAAATGCACGGGCAGCCCTCCAAGGGCTCCTGGCACATCACAGCTATCGATACCTGCTGAAAACAGGCTGGCAGTGTGGTCACGGCATGGTGGGGAGCACAGACGGGGACGCTCAGAAGAGAAAACTTTGGTCAAAGCTAGAAATAACTTCATAGTTCCCTTGGAGGAATACAGCTTAGAAATCCGCCGCCCCTGCAGCGATGCTGGCAGATAGGAAGAGGTGGCAGCACCATGGTTCCTTCCATGCAGCTCGGGCATGTGCTCATCACCCCAGCCCACAGACGTTTTTTTCCCAGTTGCCCCAATGCAGGCAGAGAAAGAAAGCAGTGGGATGCGGCTGTGGAAAAGCATTTATCCCTGGAGCCCCTGCAGGGAGAGACATGTGTTTGATGGCTCTTAGTTAACATGCAATTCCCTGAGGAGTGGTCAGGGTAAGCAGAGACCCATTGCCTTTGCCTCTGCCTACAGCTTCTGCAAGGCCAAACTGGGACGTTAAATTCGAACCTCTCCGCTCCCTGTTTCCAGCTTTGTGTTCCCATATCTCTACAGAGGCAGCACTGTGACACAACATTGAGCTGAGTGCGAACAGGGCAGTGAGCTCTAACCATTGGGACAGTATTACTGTCACAGCCAGTGGACCCAAGTGCTCTATCTGTCATGTATACCCTTTGCTATTAGTGATGATGCCTTAGCAGGGAGAAGACCACAGCTTGGCTCATGGAGACTCACCTGAGCCTCCAGCTGGAACTTAGTAATGATGGCAATGAGTCTTTTTAATGAGTGAATTGGATGTGGTAGAGCCAGGAATCAGTGTGAAGGGACAGCCTGATAATACCACTGTCAGTGAGCTCCTTCTCAGAGCAGAAATGCACATGAAATGCAGGAATCCAATACCTTCCTGGGAGAGGGAACAGAGAGATTTTTGTCTCCAGTCCAATTTACCCGAATTCCACCCAGAGCACTAAGTGACAAACACAGCCTTCACTGAGAGCTTCAAAAATAAATTGCCGTTTGCATAAAAGATATACTAAGTTGAGTTGGTTGTTAAAAGGGAACTTGAGCAAAGGGGGAGAATGGAACAAACCTCTTGGAAAAATGTCCAAAAACCACTGGATTGTGGGAAATGAGGCTCAACATCTGTGTCCCAGTTGAGCTGTCACTTCACAAGCACAGCAATTGCCGGGCTTGGGTGCACTGCTAGACATCACAGATGGTGGCTCCTGTGTAGAGAAAATCAGGAGATGCTCAAGACTTCAGCAAAGACGGTAAGAGGGAAAGGGAGGGCACTGAGAAGCTGAGGTGAGGACAGTTTAGAGTTTTGCTAGTTTTACAGCAAGGATAACAGAAATGAAAAAGAAACACAGGGCTACCAGAAAATCCTGCTAGTTTTTTGTCTCCA
This sequence comes from Cariama cristata, assembly GCF_000690535.1. Lineage (NCBI taxonomy): Eukaryota > Metazoa > Chordata > Aves > Cariamiformes > Cariamidae > Cariama > Cariama cristata. The sequence goes on along the minus strand of NW_009603117.1, from coordinate 6,171 downwards.
TTTCAATATTTAAGTGAGGTGATCTGGAAACTTTCCTGCCTTCACAATGCTTGTTTCCAGGAAATGAACCCTCAAGCAACACTGGAAACCAACCCATCTGCCAGCACTGCTGTGACTGTGAGGGCAAACAGGGTGACGACAGGGTTGTCAATTGTCAGTCCTAGTTCTGCAATCAAACTGGTACGGGCAGAGACTTACAGGTAAAACTTAAGTCCAGGTAAGGGCCAGGGTCTCTCTGGATGAATGGATGAGGCCAAGGCACCAGCGTGGCAAGCTGCATGGATCTAAGTGGGTTCAAAGACAGAGGCTGCAGCAAGGAAGGGAAATTTCCACTACAGCCCTGTGTGTACAGAGTCATTTTTCTGCCAACTAGGAGCAACCCAAGAGCAGATGACTCATAAGTACGCATCTCTCCTGGCTGCTTTGGGAGCCCTCCTCTATCTGGTCCAACTGCTACACACACTTATCCCTTGTGCTGATGAGGAAGTCAGACATAAATATGTGGATCAAGGCCAGCAAGGCTACTGGTGAGATTGTAAATGCCATGACGGTGATGGTGTGACCTGTGTGCTAGAAGGCTGCGTCTATAAAACGCACAATGGTTGGTGCAACCTTCGTGTGTACTTGGCCACCTTTGCAGCTAGGAAAATGGGAGTACTTTTATTATTATAAAAATTTATAAAAATTATAAAATTTATTATATTAACATAAATAATGGTGAGATCTAGTTAAGTACCACCTTCTATCAGCAGATGTTGAAGAGCACGCTTAGTCCAGGAAACTGCCACTACAAAGGTTAAAGTACGGGCAAGGATACGAGTGAGAAAGACAAGAAGGGAAGAGGAAGCATCGCAGACCCTATTACGATTCACTGCTAACAAGCTGCTGAATACATGGACCATTGGTTCCCCCTTTCTCAATGTGTGAATGAGGAACGACAGCAAAATAACCTACCAGTTGAGTGCGAAAGGATCCCCCGGGAGCTGTGTCAAGAGTGCACTCCAGAGCCTGATCTTCTTGCTATGTTTGGAAAGGCTGCCACGGGGTGAAATGTTTACTAGACTGACTCAGATAGTAATGGGAATCAGGGGATAAGTGGGAGAAGAGGGAAACAAAGAAGTCAGCGCAGCAGATGAGAGCTGAACTTTCATAAGAGGGAAGTGAGGAAAGCCTGTTTATGAGCTCCTTTGCCAGGAAGTCCTGTGACTAACCTTATTTTACACACCAATTTTATGGACCAAAATTGTATTTGTGGCATGCAGGACAAAATGCACAACAAAGCTGTGAAAAAGTGGAGTCACCCTTCCTTCACTCCCTGAAAGCTCTCCTGACATGAGAGCATCCCACTAGAGCAAGGCTTTGCCTTTGCAGCTGAGACTGTTGCGTGGGGGCCTGGGAGCAGATTTTGTAACCCTGGGAGGAAACAAACACAGCAGAGCTGTGTGTTCTTGCAAAAAGAACAGTTCTTTTTGCAACTTAAAGAAAGAAAAATTGACATGCTGCAGTTCTGCGCTGTGCCGGTCTGATTGCTCCCATGCAGCACAACAATGCATCTCTTCTCTTTCCATTACCCCTCTCCTGCACCTGTCCTCTCCTCTTTGCACTCAAAAGAAAGCAAGACTATACTTTTCCAGAGTTTCAAGGGCAACTTATGGATCACATGGGAAATGTATAGGGTTGCACAGGAGCCTTCTCTAGCAGAACTTTCCACTTTCTGCCCACATCACAATGTGGACAGAAGGCCAGAGGTGATCTGGAAGTTTGTGCAAGACAAACAGGACAGACACGAAGCACAGCGTCACCTTGAAAAGCCTGTGCTCATGGCAGGGCAAGTCAAGGAAGATGCTGACAGACTGAAAAAATCAGGGGAGCAGAAGAAGGAAGGCTCAAGGGCAACAGTGCCAATGCAGAAAGATTGTAATAAAATAATGCTTGACTTGGTTAAACATCAACTCACAGATAAGAGGAACAAGCCAGCCTCTTGAAAGGGTTTGCACAAGCCAAAATGATGAACTCTTTCACCTAGGCTATAAAGGCATGTGTAATGAAACCAACCAACCAACCAAATTATTTTTCAGAAGCAGGATAAAATAAGAGGAAAAATATTGCAGTGGCAGGAGGTACCAGCCTGGGCAGAACGAGGTGCATGTGGCATCTCAGCTCTGTCACCGCTGTTTGCCCACGCTGCCTGCATCCGTGCCACTGACATGGGGATGAGGGGCTGGTGCGGGTGCTGTCAGGCAGAGTGAGTAGACGCCCTCAAATGTCCTCCCTGCCCCAAATCCTGCTGCCAAGGAGGGGAAACCCTGCAAAGTGCTCTCCCTCCCCTGCCAGTTCCTGGTGGAAGATGCATCACCAATCTGCAAGTGTAAGGTCTGAAGGGACAAGTAACATACCCACATTGGCCCAACATGGTGCCAGTCCACAGAAGTTTATGCTTCAGCTGCTTCCCACAGCCTGTGAGCTGCTCGGAGGCAGCACCAAGCCCTGAGAAACAGGCCCAGCCATCAGACATTTGGTCTGATGCCCCCATGGATTAGGTAGGTCCCACATAGCCAGTTTATCATCCTAGATGTCTTCTCTGGCACGTCTTCCCATGCTGCAGTCTGGTGGTTTATGGCTGCTCTGATGGATGCATTGCTGGCTGCTGGCTGGCTTGTCTCAACCTAACGAGCAGGTTTTGAACTGCCTGCTGTTGGCAAGGTCATACTACCACAGGGATGGACAACCACTCTGGCTATGTTTTGATTTGCAGTGCTTTTCTTTCACTCCTCCCTGTCATGGTGGGCAAAGATGGTGGAAACCTTTTCTCTGGTGTAGAGCTGTAGAGGGAACAGGGACACAGCCAGCAGCAGTGGATGACCCCTGGCAGAGATGCACACCAGGACACAGTACCGCAGGAGCTGTGGGTTTGCACTCACCAAAACACTGGGATTCCTCCTGCCCGGTGGCCCCTGTTCCTGTATCCCTCCCACCCCTTCTACTCCCGGCACAGGCAGTGTCACTAGGAACTTGTCACGTCCAGCCTAGACAGACACGTCGCTCCTGCAGCCTTGCCCGCACGATTGCATTCACCTCCCAGCTAATTATAGCTGGGGTAGATTGAAGCCTCTCCTGGTGCTTTCCCATCTGGCGCGGCACGTTTTGGTGGGCAGGTAGGGGCCTGGCAGCATTATCTGCTTCCCACACACCTCCTTGTCCCCACCATGGCTTGGCGTAGCCCTGACCATCCAAGCACTGTGGCAGGGGTCGCGCTGAACCTCACCTGCAGCTGCAGTGCTTCCCCTGGATTTCCCCAGTACTCTGCACGGTGGTTTCCATAGGTGGCTTCTGTAGGTGCTTTGCTGTGCTCCAGAGGTGCATAGGTGGATCCACATAGGTGGATCTCATTTAACCCACTTTGATTAACGTGCTTCGGCTATCAGCTGTAGCACCTTGCCTCCCTCTATCCATGGTGTGCCCATGCTGTTACTCCTGTGGCATGCAAGTGCCTGAATTTTGGATCAATTTGTGCCAGCTGGATAACGCTGCTGGTACGCTTTCAAAACGAAATGCCAAAGCTCACACACACGTATGCAAATATTTGTATGCATGCCCTGCAGCCCCTGCTTCCCATCCCCTCAATAAACACCCTGACGCATCCTACAGCACAGCTTCCTCACCCTTTTGGTTTGGTCCCAGTTATCCCCCCAGCCTGGGCTTTTTTCCTGGGGAGGGACCCGAAGAGTGGACCATGGCACAGAAAGACCCCATGTGGTTTACCCCAAGTTCAATGCAGGCGACCCTTTGCCCCAGGCTGGCTTTTGAGACCTGCCTTCACAGGTGGCTGGTGCAGACCTGGGTGCATCTCTCCCTGCCAGGGACAGCAGTGATGCCCAGGTGGCCCTTGGCTCCTGCAGGCCCCTGGCCCATGCTGATTGGGAAGGCTACAGCTTCCTTCCTGGCAGGGCTCCCTGCAAATCCCTGGGGAATTAAGGAGAGGGGAGCCCCTGCAAGAAGCTCTCTGTAACCTACTCCTATTTTCTTACTCTGGCAAGATGGCAAGGATGGGGGGAGTAGTTTGTCCCAGCTGATGCCAGGGCAAGAGCTCAGCATCTCCCACCTCCCTCCAAATTTCTGAGTTTCCAACTCAGGAAAGGAAAACACTGCCTGCAGCATTCCCAATCCAGCACTCTGTAGGGTGGAGGAGGACAAGGGTCAGAGTCAGACCTTATTCTGGGACTGGTAAGGTGGAGATGGGAGCCTTCCCATGTGAGCCACCCCCAAGCAGGGGACCTTTCTTACAGACATCTGCCCTTCTCGTTAGAAAACCTACTCTGAGGAACAGTGCCATGTCCCTTCAAAGGTCCCATTCCCTGGAAAGCCACTCCACACGAGCCCTTTCCCACTTCCACCTGCTTTGGGGGATAAGGGACAAGGGACCTCGAGCAGCGTTCCCCAGCGTTAACTCTCGCCGTGGTTAGCTGGGAGAGGCAGCAAGCAAAACTGCAACCAGACCTCTCAAAGAGGCAGTGAGCACCTGGTGAAGGCAGGCCTCTCCCCCTGTTCTTTGGTAGATGTTTATCACATAAAACTGACACCTGCACCAGCACCCTGCCTTTGAAGCCAATTTGTTTAGGAAACAAAAATGAGAGAAAATAACGAAGTCACCTGAGGTGTCTGAGCACGAAAAGGAAGCTCAGCAGTCAATTAGCTTCCCTCTGATGCCTGAAGTGGATGGCGATTTGGGGGTGGAGGAGAGATAAGACAGCAGATTAGCTGACTTTCATTCATTTGCAAGTCAGGCCGGTTCAGCAGGATTTCTGGCTGCTGACATCAGCTCACTCCTCAGCAGACGGCAAGGCAAAGCCAACATACGAAGTTTTCAGGAAATACCAAAGAGATGGTCATTAGTGGCTTATTAATAAAATGTCACCCTTCCCTGACACCTCAGGCTTTCAAACAGTGCCTAGGCACCCCACTCTGCCCTCTGCCCCTGAGGGACTTCCCAAGTGTACTTTACCTTTACTACTTCAGGCTGTGCTGGTGGAGCAGCCCCAGGTCTTTTCCTATTTATTTGTCCCACTGCATCAATTTCTCTTGATCTAGCAGGAGCAGAAATCACATTTGTACTGCGTTGACAGATGTTCCTCCAGGCACCAGCGCTGGATGTCCACAATCCCATGGGAAGCCCGTGGTGCGGAGGTAACCTGCCGACCCGCAGAGAGATGTGTAGTGGCAGAGGTGGCTTTGTCAGTGCCACATGATGCATGACCACAGCACCCATCTTCTGCTACTGGAAGCCCTAAAACAGGGTGTAGCACGTTGTCAAACGTCCAAGAGTGGCTGGTCACAGGTCACAGGCTGCTCGGTCCTGCTTGTTAGAAAACACAGTTTCAGTTAAATCTAAGAAAACAGATTTTGTTGAAGTATTGGAGACTGGCTTTTGCCAGGGAGTAGAAGACGAAGGGGGCAGCAAGAGCCGCCTAACACACATAAAGGGAATGTGAGACCTGCTGCTGACACTGGGTAATGCAGCCATGGGCAGCTCTCACCCACTGCGCTCAGTTAGAAAAAAAAATTAAACTGCAGGAGATGGATCTGTAGGTGGCTCCTGGCAGGTACACACCAGGAGAGCCCCATCTATCTATCTGCTCCCCTCTCACCCTTGGGCTTCATGACACCTTCTGGTCTCTCCAGGTGCTGCTCAGTGCTTGGGACGAGGGTTGTGGGTGAGAAGAGAAGTGGGAAGAGCAGGAGGACTCTCTCACAAGACAAGGAGATTGGCATGAGGCTGTAGACCAAGGACATTCCCAGACAGAAGGGCTCTGTGGTCTGAGAAGTTCTTGGAGCTGTTAATCCCTCACTGCCAGACATCCCCCAGTTTATTCAAACAGCTGGAGAGATGCGCTCCCTCTGCTTACCCACCAAGCCAGGTGCCCAGCATCAGCCCCAGCACTGGCCATGCCCTGGAATATGCATGCACACCTTGGAGCACACCTGCATCCCCCCGAGGACTCTTGCACGCCCCAAGCGCTCCTGCACACACCCATGAGCACACCTGCACACCCAACCCTGGCAGCGCAACCGTCTGCAAGGCTGCTGTGTGCCTGGGCATGCATGGGGTGGGGGGCTAGGTGTGCACAGGGGGTACCAGGGCACGTGCAGGGGTGGCCCGGTGTCCATTGGAGA
>NW_009603116.1:0-11874 GCF_000690535.1 Cariama cristata | reverse complement strand
GGTTGGAAGGCGGCCCAGGCCCAAGTCCCTTCTCCGCGGGACACGGTACTGCGTTAGCCGGTAACTCCTCCCAGCACAGACCCCTCCAAGGGCCGCTGGGGACACCTTGGCTCCGAGGCTTCCTACAGGGAGGGAAAGGAGAGGGAGCCCCGCAGCGTTCCGTTTCAGTAGTTTTTATTTCTAGCATCCATACACGTACCAGGCGAGCGATCTTCTGTCGGGATTTACAAAGTACACTGTACGACCACGCACAAGCAGGGTGTTTTGATTTTATAAATTACATCTTCTAGCTTCCACAAGACCTCGGTGCAGCGGACACATCACTGCTAGATATGTACTTCTAATCGGCAAAGGTAGAGGCAAGGTCTCCTCGTTGACACTGAAGCTATTTTTCTGCTCTACTCCCGCATGTGGCGACTCCTCGGTGGGAAGGACGCGGCTGTTTCACCACCCATCCTCAGGCCTTAGTTCTTCTGGTAGTAGAACCACTTGTCAACTGTGTGGGGCAGAAAAAAAATAAAGAGAGGATTTAGTCCTTGGTTAGCCACCCGCTTATTAAGTAGTCACAGGGCACCGCATGCGTCACCTCCAGCACAGGGCCTTCCTCCCGCTCCCGTCAACAACGCCACCACCCAGCAAACAGGCCCGTGTGTGTGTGTGTGTATTTGTTTTCCTGAAGAAGTCACCCTCGCTCAGGCTACTCATGACTCGGTTCAGGCGAGGACAGCAAGCCAGAGCCGGCTTGGCTTCCCTCTGGCTCATCTGACTCAGGGAGGCAAAGCCATTTTATCTCCAACTCCCGTGCCCACACAAAAGACATCAATGTCATCACAGGTTTGTTACCCACGAAGAGATTGGAAATGACAGCATAGCTCCTCTGACTGCCACACAGCTGTGGGTTTGCGACACCGTCACGAGCTCGCCCTTGGTCTTGTCCCTGCTACAGCGACGCCCAGATTTCACATGCAAGGTGCCCATCGCCACCTCACGCACAAGGAAAAGACGACAGCTGAGCGAGGATTCCTCCCACAGCCGTCATTTTCTTACACAGTCACGTCCAAAAGGCTCGTGACCAGCTCGCAGCGGACACCTGTCGAGTGACAGATCTCTGCAACTGAAGTACTGAACGTGCAACTAATTTCTGCCTCTGCTCCATGCGGGTAGGGAGTAACTTCCCTTCCTCGGCTCGCCCGCGCTGAGGATACTGATGAAAGCCCTGTTGCGCAGGAACTAACGCAGCCGTTCTCCTGCTATCACTGCGCTCCACTCCGCTGCAACGCTCCTCTTTCAGGACCTGCTATAAATCTAATCTCTTCCGGAGCAAACCACGGCACCTCAGGTCTCCTACTTACCGCTCATTTACCCACCTCCCGTACCCAAACAAGGAAGTAAGGCGACAACCGGTGTTATTCAGGAATTAAACCGCATTAGTGACACAAGTCAGGTCCAACAAGACCCTTCCTTTCTCCTAGTGCTAAAGCCAAACACAGCCATCAGTGAAGACCCTCATTTTCCTACTGATAATTCCTCTGAGGAAGTCTCCATTCAGAATTGGAATTTAAACGTGGGTTTTGAGACTTACCTTCGGGTGGGATCGGGTTGGCAGCTTTACAGGGTGGTGCCTGAAACGAGAAGTGCATTAGCAGAGAGCAGCTGTCGACGGGGGCTGCCCTTACACCTGAAGCTCACCAGACATCAGTTAGAGCTGTACAAGCCTTTACTGAGCACAGTTTAAGATCTAAGGAGCATGAGCTGGTCTGTGACAGCCAGCGTCCGTCAGCTGTGAGGGAATAAATGAGTTCACGTGGAGCATGAGTCCTGTCATGCCCACGGCCTCCTCCACGTTCCGTGGATGTCCTACATGCCGGAGGTGCTCTGCTCCAAGCACAGGCTGCAGTGCCATCTGCTTCTCACCACAAGCAGTTACCGCTCCAGCGTCTGTACAGCTGCGGGCAGCCTGCTTTTTTTTTTTTTCTCTTTAAACCAACAAAGTGATGGTGGAATAGAAGTACAAAGGACTCTTGAAACACTTCTCTGAAGAGGTTTTCGCCGGATGTTTAATAACCAAAGACAGACAAGGGTCCCCTGCCTGGTGACACCCTCCACGAGGGTTACACTTTCAAAACTTATAAAATAATTTGGATACCACCAGAGGACACAAGGCCTTTAAAACCAAGATGATGACAGAAGGCTATGGAGAGACTCTAGTTTCCAGTCATATTTCCGTACACTGAGGCAACATTTGCATTTTGATCTTCCTGTCTCATTCCTCTAACCCCTTCCAAGTTGCCAACAACAGTACTTCACAAGCCTAGGGAGATGCAGTTAAATCCCGAACTGGATAGGACTACTACACCGGGAACCTTCAAGCCCTTCATGGCTGCAAGGCTCTCAGAAATTACATTTTCTCTTCTCAAAGGGCAACCTGTGCTGTGAAGCGTTTGGAAGGCCAAATACGCTGCAAGGCTCTCAGAAATTACATTTTCTTTTCTCAAAGGGCGACCTGTGCTGCGAAGCATTTGGAAGGCCAAATATTTAAACGCTCTCTGAACAGCTGACAGGCAAGCTATGGTTCAGAAGTTCAGCCCTTCAACGCAAACTCCGTTTCGGATTCCATCTCCCAGATGACTAAGGGCAGGGAGAAGCCTTTGGAGGAACGTCTGGCTCACTCCACGTCCATCCTATTTAACCAGAAACAGGTGCTGCGTTCAGTCATCCCCAAAATTCAGAGCATACAACGAGCTATTCTCACACAGAGGACAGTTTACGGTACCACACAAATTGTGCCGTTTTGCCCAATACCAACGTTGGGGTTGGGACACTCGAATTTGTACTTACGGCATCCACAGTAGCTTTTGCACTCTCTTGACTACAGCAGAAAGGGCTGTTGGACACCGTCAGATTTGTGCTAGAAAAGATAGGTCGCTTGTGAGAACATGAAAGTCAAGTCTCCGCCCCGAGAGTATTAAATAATGGAATATTAAGAATCATTGTTATAGTTGCCAAGTTGAAGGGGAAGGCCTGCGGAGACGGCCAGCAGCTAACAGAGAGCACGGCACCACTCAGGAAAGGAAGTTTCAGGGTTACTTGTTTAGGGGAAAGGAACGTGCACAGTGCCACAAGCATTAACCTACCAGTTGATCTCCCCTCCGTCAGTTTTCTTTGCTACTAAAGCTTTCCAGTGTTCATGAGTGCTTTTGATGACGTTCACAGCAAAATCCTGAAGTTAAAGACAAGAACAGACATCACATTATGTGTAAGTGCTGGACAGTCTTCTCCAGACTGTCAGTTACATGGAATGAGAGGCCAGTATTTATAGGCTGATGTTAGATAGTTTCCGACTCTGGACGGGACTCGGAGACCTCTTCCATTACTGCGCCTTTCAGGAACAACAGCAACCTCCCAGCGCACACCAGCTGAAACAACGGGGATTTTACAATATGAATTGTTTTACTTTTGAGATGGGAGGATACGCCAAGGTCACCTAGCGAGCTTCAGGCCAAAAGAAACCGAACGTGGATATTCTAGTCTCGGGCCAGTGCTATATTATAAAAGCACCGACCTCTTCCATTACTGCGCCTTTCAGGAACAACAGCAACCTCCCAGCGCACACCAGCTGAAACAACGGGGATTTTACAATATGAATTGTTTTACTTTTGAGATGGGAGGATACGCCAAGGTCACCTAGCGAGCTTCAGGCCAAAAGAAACCGAACGTGGATATTCTAGTCTCGGGCCAGTGCTATATTATAAAAGCACCTCCCCCCCGCTGCTCCACCCACTCGATTTGTCTCCAGCAGCTACTTGATCCCGAACTATCTGTGAGCTTTCTTCCACTCCAGGCAAATCATTCAATTGCTGAGCAGATCAACAGGAAGAGACACGCACCTAATCTAGCTTCGCAACTATTTAAAAATAAATTCCAAGCACATCACAGCTTTTTTCCTTAAAAAAAAAAAAGGTAGTATATGCTCAAGCATTAACCTCTCAGCTGGAGAAGGAAGCACGCGCAATTCTTTGTTAGCATGAACACCAGCCATAAATATCCTGGTTTGATACCACACAGAGCCAAATAAAACACTGCAGGAACATGTGCGAGGTTCTTTGTCCCCGTTTTCCGCCTTGGCCTTGATTCCGGTTTCACCCATCCCAAGGGGCAGCAAGATGTCCCAGCCCACCCAACCCAGTGCCACGCTACGGCCGAAGGGGACACATCCACTCCCCTGTGACTTCCATTTTAGCCCTCCTTACCCTTTCTTTCCCACATCGGGCTTTGCAGGCCCTCCCCTTCTCTGCACCAGCTCTGGGAGTTGAGTCACCTCACTAACCCACTCACGGCACACCAGGACTGGCAAGAGGCAGGGTGCAGAAGCAGGATTTCATCTGTTGAGGAGCAGTAAGTTATCTGACCCAACCCAGACAAGAGGCAGAGGAATAATGCCGCCAGGGCAGAGCCTTACTCAAAGGGCGTGAGGGAACACTTTATGCCTGAAGGAAGAAGCATTTTAACTCCTGAGTTAACTTCAAGTTGAACCAGGCTGCAGTGGAACAAAGCCAGTGAGCAAGGGAGGCCAAGGGTGATGTCAAGCACCCTTTGCTCCAGATCAGGAGAAAATAAACCTGGTGTTTTTCATCCCAGTTCTGACACAGAAGCTCCCAGCCCTGAAGTGATCCCACATGAACGTCATCTAGAAGAAAAACTGATAATATCCAACAGCAGCAGGGTGATAACCCTACACTTTTTCTCCTAGTGTTCCTGCAAGCACTGAGCTGGAAACAAGCAGCAAGAGTGAAGTCAGCTATCATCAGCCCCGTAGAAATCCACGCTCTCAGCGACTACTCATTCACGTCCCCACACACCTCGAGCTCAGTTTTCTGGACAGCATGCCTTTGGACACTCAGAGTAATGGAGGAAGGCAATCCTACCCTGTCTTTAAATTCGCCATTAAAAGCAAACTGGTTTTCTGGCTTGCCATCAGGTACTTTGTATCTTCTGAACCAGTCCACCGTAGCTTCTAAGTATCCAGGTTTCATCCTTCTGACATCATTGATATCTAGCCAGGGAGAAAAGGTTTGTTAGCCAGATCTAGTTACAGAAGTTACTTAGCTACTACCCAGCTCCTCCAAGCTGCCCCTCTTTCAGCCCCTCCTCAAGTAGCCTTAGCAACATTTCAGACGGGTCACAGTAAAGACACAAAGCGGGTATCTGCACAGGAGAGTTAGTGTTTCATCTTCACAGTATATCCTGATTGCCCCCAGGAGCACGGACACCTTTAAACAGCTTTGATTAGAGGCTTACTAGACAATCCCTTTCCTTCCACTCAGAGGACAGGCCGTACAGCCACCCTCTTCTTCGAGATGCCCGGCTGTGCAGAGCACTGACAATATAAACAGCAGTAAAATGTTTTGCTATGGGATTGGTAACATCCTGTTCTGCTGTCCTTCCAGTATCACATCTGATTAATACCATGGTATAGACGGAGCAAACCTGTGTCCCGACTCGAAAGTTTCCTGCAGGCTCCCAACAGAGAAAGGGAAGTACTGAGCTTGCACCTCCCTCCCATTACTTGCCATTATAGTTGTCTGCTTCAGGGTCTTCAACGTTGATAGCAATGATCTTCCAGTCCGTCTCTCCCTCATCAATCAGTGCCAGCGTGCCCAGCACCTTCACTTTGATGACTTCTCCTCGAGAGCAGACCTGCAAGGACGAAGACTTTGTTGTCTGTCCTGATGCATCCAAGGAAGGCACAACGGGAGACCATGCAAGCTGCGAGAGTTCAGCAAGCAGTCGGCCACCACGAACTTGCTATCGCTTATCAGCGGTTCATAAGCCTTGGCTCACAAGGCTTGCGCTGTAAGATCTCATCAACAATCTCCAGAGGCATCGGAGGGAAACACCACATTCTTAAGGCAGAGGAAGTAGAAACTGAATAATGTCTCTGGATAATTGCCTTCAGAGACATTAATTACACGTTTTAAAAGATAGTTACCCTTCAGAAGGCATTACCTTGCTTCCAATTTCGCACACATCAATTGGATCGTTATCTCCACAGCAGCCAGTATTTTCATCTTTGTGACCTGGGTCTTCCCAAGTCTGCAAAAAACAGCCCCCATACACACACATGAATAAGAACTCTCAGGTTTCAAGAGGAAACAAAAAGCAGGTTTATTTCAGGCATGCAACTGCCTTGAAGATACAGACGATGGCCCGCTTCGCACTTGCTTTCAGATCTAGCGGCTGGGCTGCTATTTCACTTGGGCCTGCAAACACAGTTTGCATCCAAGTTAAAAGGTCTTATCTTGCCAAGGGTAAGCTGCCCCCTCCTACCGACAAACCTTTCCTCAACAACTTTCCAGACTTCCTCCTCCGTTCCACGGCTGCATAAAGGTGAAGTTCACGTCTATAAAGAACACTCATTAGTTTGGCTGCCTGCCTGTTCCTCTCCTTATACGTTTCTTAACAGAAGTTTCCTGAACTCCAGATAGCAGCCTAACAGAGATGGAAGACAGACAGGGTGTATTGTTTCCTTTTAATTAAACAATTAAAGACACATTGTTACACTACAGCAGTGACAAGAATGCAGAGTCCCATCCTCTGTGCTACCCAGTGTCCTAGTGCATCTCATCTAAAGCGGTGCGCATAAGTTGAAAGACAGGACTCCAGAAGGCATTTGAGCTATACCTCCAAAAATAATAGCTGCTTAAAACACACTTCTGATCGGGGTGAAAGGACACCGTGCCCACTTCCATCATAAGGAGCATCCACCTCTAAGGTTGTTGAGATATAAAAAGGAGGAATGCTCTTCCCGAATCTCTGCATGCCAGGATGTGACTAGTATAGTCAAGACCTCGTGGTACATCCAAAAAGATGTACTGAAACCTGGGTGGTGCTGAAGGACTCTCCACAATCGCTATCGCACTTCTCTACGAGGAAGTGTTAAGTTCGGTCCCTTGCCCTTGATGCATAAACATCTTTGATCCACTAACACATGAGCGAAGGCTTCCAAATCTGTAATTTGGGACAAAGAAACTGGCTCCAGAATCCGAGTAGAAAACAGTTCAACTTCTAAACACTGTCGTAAGACACTTGGAGAAAACACTCGACACGCACTGCTATCAAGACTAGAATTACAAAATTCAGGGTGTTTCCCTGTGAACTGTCACTGGCAATTTATTTCTCTAAAGGAAACTCAGACCTTAGAGAACATCAGAGGCAAACAGCCTTGCTCAAAGTTCCTCTTTATCTAGCAGTCACTAGCCAGCTCTTTAGGAGAAAGCGTGTCTGTGCAGCTGCGGATGTCTGCCTCACGCCGTCTCTGGACTTCTGAGCGCCTTTCTGCCACTCAGATCCAACACTGAGAACCAGGCATCTACCACCATCCAACAGGTCTAGATGTTAGTCTAGCTGTGTGTTTTAGAGCCTGAACAGTAAGAAGGGCAGAAGTGGGAAAGATACAGTCTTCAGACCTATTCAGATTTTTATCGTCCACATCCAAAGTCTAAAACAATTAGCTAATTCACTGCAAGGAGAATCTTGTGTAAAGATTCAGCCTAAGGGCCACACACCGAGGTCCTGTACCATTAGGTTAAAATTTTAGGTCTTTACACTTCACCAGGCAGGAACTGAGGGCATTGCATTGCCAGATGCCCAGTTCCTTGTGCAAGGACAGCTTCCTTCATGCAAAGACAAGGACCTGCCAGCTACTGTCCAACCAAACTGCTGAGTGGCCACGGAGAGGAGCAACACAGCAGGTACCTCACTAGCAGCAGCCACTCATCTTCAAACAGCTCGTTTACAGCATTAGCTGCAAGCCTGCCTCTCAAGATTTCTATGTAAAAGTACTCCTGCTTTCTTGACAGGTTCTCTTCATTAGCAAGCTTATATACGCAGCTGCAAACGCTGTGTTCCAGATCAGACTCTCAGCTGCCCTTTTGCTCATTAATACAGCGGTAGTCAGGCACCCTCCCTCCTCCCCACCAGAAAAGATGAGCCACCGAGACAAGTTATAGTACCTGTGGGATAGCACCGTAATTCCAGATATAACCCTTATGGGGAAACACGTTAGCCACGTAACGCAGTTTTCCTTTCTTCACATCTTGTTTAATTGGGTTTAAGGGATCCTTTGTTGCAATCTGAAAGAAAAGTTACATAAATCTCTCTACTTTGCCCTCTAAGAAACACCAAGCGATATTTTGTTTTTAATGAAGCTGGCTGCTAACTGACAAGCCAAGAGACCAGGAGCTGACCCTGAAGCCAAGAGCAGATATCGGACAGCTCTGCTTCCTGCTGCATTGCCATCTCCTGGGATATAGCTTTCAGTAGATTTACAAACGTCAGAACCACAGCGGGTTGAGAGCCATAAGATGCTGCTTTAATCAGAAGCCACGGAAGACTACTAAGTTATTCCAACTTCTGCAAGCCTCAGCCTCCATAACTAGACCTCTAGCATTAAGAAAGTATTTACACAAGAAGTTAGAAACCACTCTGATTCAGGAGGTGGGATTGAAAAGGAGAGAATCAGCAAAGCCAAAGATTAATAGACTAGTCAGCTCAAGCACTTAAGCTAGGAACGGTAAGATAGTTACCTCCATTTTAGCGTTTGTCCATCGAGGTACTTCCACAACCATGTTGAACACATTCTGAAGAAAGCAAAATATCAGTGAATGGGGAGGAATCTCAAGATCACACTTTAAACTAGGGAACACATATGAGTAAGCATGAAAGCCAGCCAGTCTGCATGAAAACCATAACTTTCTTTTTTTTTGCTGTTTTTCCCAGTGCCAGTTTCGATACAGTTGATAGAAGTCCCACAGTCCAGCCGGTCACATGCCATCACTCAAAGCTGAATCCCATGAAAGACACCAGCAAAACCTAGACTGAGGTGACCCACACATTCTCCATCAGTTGCCAGCTACAAACATCTCCATCATGTTCCTAGGTTACAGAACAGTAGGTTCAAATGAAGCGAAGACAGCTGCATACAAACCATCCTGGATGTAATAAAATGAGGTTTTAGGCAAGTTTATTAAATACAAAGCGCTTAATGCTACAGCAAGAGACACCCTGGCAATTTAGAAGAGACAAGGCTTACAGGAGTAGGCCATCTATTTAATAATGTGGGTACCCATGTACTATCACGAACGACCAAGAACATCACTCCCAAATATTCTGCTCTGCCTGGAAAGATGCTTGACCTTCCCCTCTCCAAGCCAACACTTCTATAAAAGCAGACCTTGTTAGTGGCATGCTGCAAGGATAAAGATGTGGGGGAGAAATGTAGAACCGAGCTAGTTTACAGATTGAAAACATCTCCTGTTGACTCCAGCTGGCCTGAGAGGCCTATTGGGAGTTCAATGTCAGTCTCCTCTTCAAGAAAACAAACTTTCCCATGCTTGAACCTTAATATTTGCTGTTTGAAGAGATTACGGCTTTTAACAAAAAGTCAAACCTTGCTCCCTAGCATCAACAAGGTTTCTAATCCCCATGTTAAGCAGTATTAGCATTGCAAAATCCCCCGCACCTGTATTGCACCATAATTAGATTGCTATTGTGCTGTTACATCATTGACTTTGCCCACACCCTTCCCTAACAGGAGTTTATTATATCCTTTTAATCGCAGAGGGTCACTGCTCATTTGCAGTTTCATAGAATCATAGAACAGTTTGGGTTGGAAGGGACCGTAAAGCCCACCCAGTTCCAACCCCCTGCCATGGACAGGGACACCTCCCACCAGACCAGGTTGCTCAAATCCCCATCCAACCTGGCCTTCAACACTTCCAGGGATGGGGCAGCCACAGCTTCTCTGGGCAACCTCTGCCACTGCCTCACCACCCTCACCAGGAAGGATTTCTTTGTTATATCTCATCTAAATCTTCCCTCTTCCAGTTTAAAGCCATTGCCCCCTGTCCTATCACTATAGGCCCTTGTCAAAAGTCCCTCCTCAGCTTTCTTGTAGGCCCCTTTTAGGTACTGGAATGCTGCTATAAGGTCTCCCCAGATTTATATGTAAAAAGGTATATACTATTTTTATTTATAAGTATCTCGAGGAAAGGAATGAAGCAATCGGAATGGCTAGGCAGGGTGCTTACGGCTTTGCAGACGAGGAAAGATGACTTGGGAATGCATCTTTGTTAGGCTTGCAGTTTCCTCACCGACAGATCTGCCTTGATCTAAGACATCCCGTGAGTAGCCCAAGGTCATTCCTTCGCAATGCCAAGACACACAGGTACAAATAAGGTCAGCACATCCCAGCCCTAGACTGAAAAAAACCCCACCCTGCAATCCTCTCAGTGTCTTAGAAGTCTAAGGATAAAGATCAAGGAGCCCAGACAGAGTAAGACAACCTTTTGCTCCAAGCTGGGCTCCCTAACGTAGCTGGTAATGAACGTGCTAAGTAACAGGTAAAATCTCTGCATAGAGGCACCTCAGCAACAAAGAGAGGTCTAACGTGACCAGCACTATTGTGTAACTTTGGGGACTGCAACCTTCAGGGATACTTGCTTCTCTTAATGACTTGGCACAGAGATGCTGGCAAGCAGCACCAAGTGCCTGAAGGCACACAGGTAGTCCAGTTCCCCTTGTTAATCATTACCAGTCTGCATAAACCCTCCTCACACCTACACGCAATCCCCTGCTCTTTCCTCCCCTGTTCTGCAAGCGTCTGCAAAGAGTAGTGTCATCTGGATTTTCCCTGTCTGAGCTACCTTTCAGACACCTGCTTTTGAAAACTGCTTTCCCAGTCGGCTGCAGAAACTGCTTCGCCACTGTCCTTGGTGACTAAAATCCATCTTTTGCCTTCTGAGCCGTCAAAAGCCATCTCAGACTTCCCAGAGCATAGTCTGACAACACCTGCACTCAAAGCTCAAACAGCTACTTTTTAGAGGTTCATATCTCAATTCTGTGTACTCTTTTCCTTTCCCATAACCACTCTCTACCTCCAAATCACACCTCCCTATCACGAACATTAGAACAGTTCAGCCACTACATTTCTCAAGCTGCACAGCTTTTTAGTAAGCGTTAAAAGAAGAAATGAGCCACAAAGGCAAGGAACACAGTCAGACAGCTCGAGTAACCACTGAATAAGCATTCAGTGAAAACTGAAGCACAGCCCTTTTGGTTTCCTAGAGCTGGGGCATTTTAGGCAGTGATTCAGAACAGCCTCATTTGACTAACCGCTGGCAGGATGTAAAAGCCCTGCAGCACTGCATGCGGCAGTTCCCCACCTGCGTTTTTTGTGAGGCAAGAGGTTCCCAGGAGCCGCTACAGCAAGAATTTAACTTCCTTGCCTCTGTTCAGCAGCTGATTGTACTGCAGGCATAAAGTGGCCCTACTGCAGTCAAAACTCGGGCCTGAAATATCATGCAGCATGAGCATACATCTCCGTTTAGCTAAACAGAAAACTGCTTCTTTTAACCCAAAATGCTTTCATGTGACCTCATGGGCAAGTTCAAGACAACCACTCCTATGTCAGACACAAATACGAGAATGAGATCATCCATTCTCTTCTCCTACACCACCCTACCCAAGGCCGAGACTTCGAGAAAAGGGCACCCATTCTTTGCAGGATCTGGCGATGCTTCCATTAGGTGCTCCTGCCGAGAAGCAGCGTAAGGACCTGGGAGCCTCCCTCGGGTATTTCAGGCTCTCAGGACCGCGTTCCCTGAGGAGCACCGACACAATGCTCACACCCAGGGCCCAGAGCTCCAGCGGCTGCTGTTGCCACTGGCCCCAAGCCAACGAGGCCACACCAGTCACCTGGCCTG
The DNA here is from genome assembly GCF_000690535.1 of Cariama cristata. Lineage (NCBI taxonomy): Eukaryota > Metazoa > Chordata > Aves > Cariamiformes > Cariamidae > Cariama > Cariama cristata. The sequence continues at coordinate 112 of NW_009603116.1, read as the reverse complement.
GTGCTCCTTCCTCCGGCCTCTCTCCCCTCTTACCTTGCCGGCATCCACGTAGATGGGGATATCATGGAAAGGGGAGATGTAACGCCCGCTGGCATCCTCTGCAAGGCAAAGG
>NW_009603115.1:2287-2688 GCF_000690535.1 Cariama cristata | reverse complement strand
TCACTTGAAGGAAAAGCAAGGCTTTGTTTGGGCATCTCAGAGTTGCTTTGGTTGTTTGCATAGTAAAGGCTTCGTATCATATTAGGATCAAATACACTTTACAGACAGTAAAACTGAGTCACAGAAGAGAAACAGATGTCTGACTTTACAGAGGAACACACACCGAACCAGAGAACATGACTCTCAGTGTAGAAAAGGTCAGGCTCCCAAAATAATAAAACAACTTAATTACCTGACACCTTTTCACTAATTATACATTTCTGTGCAAACCTGAGGCCACTTTTACCCTCCTCCGAATTAACGTTTTGGCAAAAGGGAAGCACTTCATGACGTAAGGTGGGCAGCCAGCTCCAATTCTCGCGCCGCTCTCTTTCAGCTGCCTAAGGGACGGGAAGGGTGGC
>NW_009603115.1:1945-2200 GCF_000690535.1 Cariama cristata | reverse complement strand
GCCAGGTCCCTCCCGCCACACTCACCCCATCGTCGTCGGCAAAGTCCGGCAGCTCCTTACAGGCTTTACCCCCACAAACTGCAGGGAGGGTGAGGAGGAGCCTTTGTATCTTTATTTATCACGCAGGTTTTAAAACACTGAGGTTTTTTCAATCTTTGTATTTCTTACGTTGCTATTTCCCAAGGCAACTCTGCATCAAGTCCCAGCAGTTCGACTGATGCCGGGCAGCTGGGGACACGAGCACACACTGCCCCG
>NW_009603115.1:0-1934 GCF_000690535.1 Cariama cristata | reverse complement strand
GTCCCCCTGCGTACTTCGTCTGTAGGACCCCGCGGACTTGTAACCTCACCTGGAGCCGCACCGAGGCCGTGCAGTTTATGCTCCGTCCCCACTGAGCTGGTGACGAAGCGATGAAATCTGAGAGCTGTGGCAAACGCATTTCAAGTTGAATAATCAAGCAAGTGTTGAAGGAAAGGTCCTGTTTTATTATGACCTATAAAATACTAGGAAAAGGCCCCATTCATTTTCCTCACTTTTATTTTTAATGGATTACTTAGTGGGTTGCTGCTGAAGTAAATATACGTGTGTATAAAGAGAGCTTAAAAGTGATTGCGCCCATACTAATGGCCCCTTACACTGTTAAAAAACAGAGTGTGTGGAAATGCAAATACCTCTATATCTTTCTTGTCAGTTTTTATTTTGCACCTTGCAGGAGCCCCATTTAATCTCTAGCAATAACTGATTTCCCCTGGGTTCTTAGCCTTGTCCTTCTTGCCTGCCATACCAGATCGGCAACCCACTCACAAACAGTTAAAAGCAGTATCGTGGGGGGAATACAATCATGGCCAGTAACTGGGCAACTGCCCGCTTCATCTGATTACCAGGCTGTGACGCACTGTAGCCCGTTAACCTTGTTGTGACCAGCTGCCTGACACTTGGGGCACAAATGAAGCGTGACGTGATTAAATGAGACCGATCGGTTTTGCTCACCAGGACAATACCCGGCAGCTGCTGTGCTCGGGATTTACAATGCAGTGAACGCCTTGAAGTTCCATCATTTAGCCGTTACGATCGCTTTCCCCTGGCTGGAGGGATGACTGTCCTCTCCAAACACGTGTAGGTTGGTGTGGACGCAACAAGTTTTCCATGGTGGTTCCCTGCTGCAGGACCCCAGCTCGCCCCCCAGACGTACGTCCGCCCAGCATATGAGGCTTCGATATGCACCTGATGCAACCAGCAGATGATAAACTTACCACATTAAGAGAAAAGCAGGACAGCGCCAAGAGAGGAAGGAAAAGCAAACACAGCTCTAGAAACACATCTGGTATTCTAACTATATTTTAACATGTTTTTTTGGGGGTAGTTTTGGGGCAGATTTTTTAAAAGTGGTAGTATTAGTCATGTAATAACCCAAGTATTCCATGTTAGGTTGCTTTCTAATGGCATGAGCTGTGTTAGGTGATGATAACCTTTCTGCTGCAAAAGGATCAGTTCCCTTTATTGAAGCTTTGCATAACGACTTTGCATAACGACTGTTACAGTTGTCCTGATCTTCCCCGTAAGGTGTCGGGGCATTTCCCCAGGTGCTGGAGGGCAGTGCCTTTGGCGGGGAGCGCGCTGGGTTGCCTGCTGTTGGTGCTGGTGGTGTGGTGTTCTGAGCAGCTACAGGTACGTACATGTGTGGTAAGTTAATGTGCTGATGTGCTCTTCGTGAAGTAAAAAAAAATAAAATAAATCTCTGCTAACCTTGCAAGCCCTTTATTGTTTACTGGAAAAAGCTAATAGGAAAAAAGGAAGGAGATAAAAAGAAACAAGAGCATTAAGATGAAAAGAAAATAATTACCTTGGATGGGATATGAAATCAAGGACAATATTTTTCCTCCCTGCTACAGGCATTTATTTTTACTAGTAGAGGACTGGACATTGTTCTCCTAACATAATGAAAACAAATGTAAAATCCTCAGCCTGACATTGAAAATGACTGATGACTGTGCTGGAGGCTGGGCTCAGGCAATCCAGATCGCTATCGCCCTGTCTTCTCAGGTATAACTTTGCGCGTTTCAGTCCGCATAAACGAATCCTAAATTCCCGCTCAAGGATGAGGGAGGCCTATCAAATAAAGACGCATTTGTGAGTCAAAGCAAAACGCAAGCAGAATAAAAATGCCTGAAATCAACAGCATAATAGAAGTTCATCTCATTGACCAGATTAATTAGTAGAGCTTTAGGAGCTAC
>NW_009603114.1:86665-88002 GCF_000690535.1 Cariama cristata | reverse complement strand
ATATTTTTATATATAGAGAAATATATATATTTATGCTTTAAAATCTTAGCAGGAATAGTTTAAAATCTCAATGCTGTGGTGGCTAAGAGGTTGCATTACTAAGAAGTGGGTTTTTTTCAACTGTCCTAAGAGACAAGAGTTCATGCAGAAGTAAGATTTTTTTCCACTCTAATTTCTCACCACCTTTTCAAAGCAGCATTCTCCTGGAAAATGCTTTGATCCATTGATCTTTCCTCCTTTGCTTAGTTACCCTCAGATGACAACTACCCTTCTTCCTAGCAATGGCTGGATGTGCCTTTCAGGCTCTATTAGTTCTAACAGCTGCCTGTCCTAGGCTCACATTGTTATTATTCCTTGGTCTTCCTGGTCAAGATTTTCAAAGACATTAAACTGTGTTCAAACTCAGTTGTGGGGGAATCATGAAAAGAACAGGTAAGTTTAAAATATCTCAGTTATGCTACTGTGATGAAAAAACAAAGCACGTCAATGACATTCCAAATTAAGTAGAAATTACTTCGAGAGACTTTGCAAGCCTCTGTCTTTAAAATATTTGCCATTTATTCCATGCTTTCCAGCTGATATAGTGATGAATTAATACCTGAATGAATGAGAGGGTAGAAGGAAGCCATCAAGTGGGTTTTTCACCTGGGATCACAGCCTCACTACTCAGAGAGTGTAGCTTGGATCCACCAAAATCAATGGACTACACTATCTGCTGAGGGTCTGAATCCTAAATTACATGTGGAACACAGATCTCCAGGGTAGAAAAGCTAATGTACTAATTGCTCTGTGTCAGCCACTTCTGTCAGAAGACAGCAAAGTATGTTACACTGTAGATTATCGTTCAGTCAAGACTCATATCCAGCTATATAGACATGAGTGATTCAGCTGAGACAAAAGAAAACCATCTCAGAGTTATAATTCATGCTGTGGTTACGTAGCTGTTTCCCTCTGTCAAGCAGTGCAGAAGTCCTACTTAATATTTCATAGATTCATAGAACCATAGAAACATTTAGGTTGGAAAAGACCTTTAAGATCATTGAATCAACCGTAAAGCTAACACTGTCCAGTCCACCACTGAACTGTGTCGCTAAGTGCCCCATCTACATATAAAGACCCCTAGGGATGCTGTCTCAATCACTTCCCTGGGCAGCCTCTTCAATGCTGGACAACCCTTTTGGGGAAGAAATTCTTCCTAATATCCAATCCTTGTGCAACTTGAGGCCATTTTCTTTTGTCCTATCACTTGTTACCTGGGAGAAGAGACCGATCCCCACCTGGCTGCACCCTCCTGTCAGGTCGTTGTAGAGAGCGATCAGGTCTCCCCTCAGCCTCCT
>NW_009603114.1:2601-86418 GCF_000690535.1 Cariama cristata | reverse complement strand
CACACTGCTGGCTCATGTTCAGCCGGCTGTCAACCAACACCCCCAGGTCCTTTTCCACCAGCCAACTTTCCAGCCACTCTTCTCCAAGCCTGTAGGGTTGCACGGGGTTGTTGTGACCCAAGTGCAGGATCCAGCACTTGACCTCATTGAACCTCTTACAGTTGGCCTCAGTCCATCAATCCAGCCTGTCCAGATCCCTCTGTAGAGCCTTCCTACTCTCAAACAGATCAATATAAATATACATATCTAAATATATAATCAGATCAGTATAAATATACATATCTAAAGTGTATCTCTGTATAAATCAGAGCTGTGCAGATACACCCAGGTAGGCAGAAGGCACCAGGGCCCTGCGGCGTTCCCCAAGAGCCAGCTGCACAGGACAACCGACAAGCCATATATTTTATGTGGGCCCAACTGTTGTTTATCCTGTTAACAGCAGGATTTCTAGCTCATAACACTGGTGAAATAGCAGAATACTAAAAAAATGTAAATTTTAGTGCTTATTAGACCATCTGAATCGCGGTTTCGGTAGCACTTCACCATTTCTATACTGATAGCACTCTACACATGTCCTGATTGACTGTCCAATTATTGTAAAATATGCGGAAATTCAAAGGGAGAAATCTAGGGGTACTTTGACAACCAGAAAAGATTAATAATATCCCACTCATTGACATGTAGAATTCATTGAAATACACTGGCTGATCATCCTGGTAGAGAGAGACGGAGAAAAACTGAGGTTGATATTTTTATTTACAGGAAGTTAGTAATTCCATCATGGTAAGGACTGTTTTCTGAAGATTAAAGAGACCTTGAGGATATCACAAGTGATTAGAACAAGAAATAAAACATAAATTGCTAGCAAAGGAGCAGCCAGTGAAGAACAGAAATGCAGAGCAGCGCACAACACGTGGAAACATACAATCACTGAGTAAATATTTCTGTATTCTAATAAAGAAAAAATAATCCAATAGTACTAGAAGACTGAAAACAAAAGTCTCTAAAAGACACAATTGAACAGAGCTTTATAACAAATTTAATTTAAATTTTAGAAAGTATAACAAATCTAATTCACTTATACTTACAAAAGTGTGGTAAGTTGAACAGTTCCAAACATGAATGATATGTTTCTTGCCACTGCAAAGTCATGTCCATCAATAAATTAAAATGATAAAATGAAGAATACCTATTTCTGAAACTACTCACATTTTTTCCCCTTAATCTGGCTGTGTAACTTAAGATGCCTAGGTGGCAGGAGAGGTGGATTTGAATCTACTTAGCTTGAGCACAAAATTGAACTCAAATCAGTCACTTCCCACTACGTGCTTTGGTAAGCATTAGATAAAAAGGGGCTGTCTTGTCGCCACCACTACGGTAAAGAAGGTGAGTCCTTCTTTAGGTGAGTGAGAAGGTGAGTGAAGTTAGATGCCTGCCATAACAAAGGATTTGTCTCTGTATATTTTCAGTGAATGCCTACATGGCATGTGCACATTCCTATTCAGACCATGGAAAGGTTTGAATCACCATTCAGCAGTGTAAATTCCCCTCCTGGCAGCACATAAAACCTCCGTGTCCAAACAGACACCTGGAATCACTTTTATGGGAACAGATTCGTAATTTTTACTTTCGGACATTAAATTTTTTTTTTCAGTTCTAGCACTTCTGTTTTTGAAAGCTTATAACCTGATCTGGTAAATATTTCTGAACGTACATACAGTTCATTTCTGCTCTGTGATGTCTCCTTGATTTCAGTTTGGCTGTAAGCACCCTCGGATGGGAAATGGGCATCCGTGTACCCATGCAGCAAAGGACTTAGGTAAGGGACAATTTAGGGTGAATAAAATCGAATTATTCAGATACCTCATCTAAGCACATGCATAAATTCTTTATTCAAGGAATAAGACTTCAGATGATAAACTCTTGATGTGTTGTTAGCTTTTTATTTGTATAGTAACCAATACAACAACATTAAAACAATAAATGCCGTACCCTCACAATGGCTAGGCTAACAGGGAGATGAAAATTCCTAGTGAGAAAGGTGTTTCTGGATATCTTCATAATCAGAACTTGTTAATCTTCACATATACTAAACATCACCTTAAAACCCTATAGTAGATAGAACAGATAGAAAAGTAGATACAGTAGTAGAAAAGTAGACATAAAAAGAGCTAAAAGAAAAATTGTAGAATTTTTTCCTAGTAAAGCTATTTTGCTGCAACCAATAAAGTAAAATAATATGTGCCTATGGGATTCTTCATTCAAAAGGGACCCAAACCACTATGCAAACTTTTTATACATTCAAGACTATTCTAGATGTGTGCTCGTACATTATTTCACCATGTAAGTGCTGCTCGCTAGTGGTAAGAGCAAGTAAATTTTTGGAAACAAAACCAGATTTTGATCAAACCATGATGCTAAAATCCTTAATTGTGTAGTAATTGTAATAAGCACATGACCTAAAAAATAACCTCAGATGATAAAATCCCAATTTATTACAATATACAAGGGTCAAGTGATTTTCAGTTAATGCTAAGCTTCAAGTACAGAGAAGAAATAAAAATGCTAAGTATAACCAAAAGCTGAGTTTCTTATTCATGGGTCAAGAAAATGTAGCACACAAAAGTCTCATCAAAGCTGAATTATAGTGTAACACAGACATGCAATTGGAACACATTTGACAAGCAACAGGTAAATTAACATAGCATATATGGGGCTGGGATGATCTCCAATTACCTCTTCTGTAATCCAGTTTCCACTAGCTGTCTTTGAACAATAGAGGGACAAAAAGTATTGTTAAGAAGTTTGTCAAGAATGTTCAGAAATGTATTAATGAATGCAATTATTTCACTTAAAGAATTTAGAAGAAAACAAATAAGTGCTGTATACTTATTATGCCTGTTGTTATTGTTTCATATAGTAAATGACACTACTTCTGACAGCTCCCAAGCTAGAAATCTCTTTTGTTGAAAAAAAAAAAAAAAATTAAAATATTGAGAATCAGTGAGCTGAAAATGAAGGAAAAAACCCTCTCTTTTGTTATTTTTCTTTTTTTCCTTCATCCCGTGTTCTACTCACCTATTGCATCTGCTGTTTTTGCTTGTAGTGTAAGGACTATCAGTATGTTGAACGTATTGTCAGAAATTTCATTCTCAGAATTTGAGAGGATATAATGTAAACTGTTTATTACGCCCTTAAGCTTTTCAAATGATGTTAAAAAATTAAACCCTGGAGACCTTGAATGAGAAGGAGGGAAATGAAGAGGGATATTTTATATCTAAGAAGTGGCTGAATATGCAATCTCCAATGTTTTAGCACTAGAGCAAACAGCATTTCATGCTGTATGTTCTCTGAGGAAAGTTTCAGGATTTAGGGATTTATTTATTTTTTGATATAGACTTTAGTGGCATCTGCAAGTCAAATATTGAACTATTCCTTGGTGAGATGTATAAGACAAATTCGCACTGGGCACAAAATAGTTCTAAAATAATTTATAACCTTAAGTAAATATTAAATATTAGAATTTCTGGTGATTTGGAAGGAAAACTTGTTTACAGTATATGTTTAATATAAAAATAATGACCAAAAGATAAAGGACATGGACCTGTTGGAGTGAGTCCAGAGGACGATCTAATGACCCGAGGGCTGGAGCACCTCTCCTATGAGGACAGGCTGAGAGAGTTGGGGTTGTTCAACCTGGAGAAGAGAAGGTTCCGAGGAGACCTTAGAGCAGCCTTCCAGTACCTAAAGGGGCCTGCAAGAAAGCTGGGGAGGGACTTTTGACATGGGCATGTAGCGATAGGATAAGGGCTACTGGCTTTAAACTGGAAGAGGGAAGATTAAGATTAAATATTAGGAAGAAATTCTTCCCAGTGAGGGTGGTGAGGTATTGGCACAGGTTGCCCAGAGAAGCTGTGGATGCCTCATCCCTGGGAGTGTTCAAGGCCAGGTTGGATGGGGCTTTGAGCAACCTGGTCTGGTGGAAGGTATCCCTGCCCATGGCAAGGGGCTTGGAATTAGATGACCTTTCTTTAAGGTCCCTTCCAGCCCAAAAGTCTCAAAACCAAGACTAATTTTACTGTTTACATGCGCAGGGACATAACTGGTCTACTTGCAAGGAACTACCTCTAAGATGCAGCTTTTCTGGACATTCAGGTATGTTTCCATCACCAAGTGTTTATATAGTACAAAAAGACATATCCCCAGGATGCAATGCAGCATCCAGAGAGCAGCATGCGTCCAAATGTAGAATAAGCACAATAAGCACCAAATTAATATTACTTTATGTTTGATGTATTATATTATATATAATTCCATTTCTATTTTCCAGTTCTGGAGCTATTGAGCTCTCCATTTGACCTAGTGCTTTGTATGTCATGACACACAAGACATAGCAAGAAAATATATTAATATTTATGAGCTCAGTAGTACAGGATTATATCTCAGCTTAAAAGCTGCCTCTGTGCACCATATTAACAGGAATAACTCCTGGCTGAACCAAACCTATAGGCAAAACCAGGCACATCTCCAACCTGCACTACCTCTACTGCACAGGGGAGCAGAAGCTTTCTGCTGACATAGCCATTTGCAGAGGAGAGGGAAAAAAGCATATTTGAGCAATATTATTAAAATTTCCCTGACTCCTTGAGTCAAAAGGTAGGGTATCAAATATTTCACCATCTGGACTAGGTGGTCAAGAGACAGGTTGGACCTGATATATATTTAGGGCAAGACTGAACTGCATAGACAAGGCATCTACTGACAGTTTAGGCAGTATACTTTTCCCACTTCACCTTCAGCAGCTACTCCAGAAGATCACGGCTCTCTTGTGGACCCTCTCCTACCAGTTATCAGCAGATATATCATCTGTGACAAAGTGCACCAGGAGGCTGTTGTTAGGCCACTGAAACAAGCCCTAGAGTGATATTCAGCTCCAGTTTAAGAATGTTAAATTTGTGTGTCTAACACAAGTGTCTAGATACAATCCAGGTATTTAAACTCTTGTTATTGACAGTGGAGATCTAGCCAACACCATAAGTAAAGCCAGCAGACTCATCTTTACCCAGGCAGCTGTGCTAAGTCTCTGATCTTTGTTGACTGCACTGAGAATTTATTCACATAGATGACAGTAGGTTGACACCTTAATTTAGATAAAGCTGAATCTCGTCCTCAGGGAAACACAACTGAAATATTTATTATCATCTGAATTCCAAGAGGTTTCCACTGTCTAACTATTTAAAAGCAAAACTTGAGAAATTAACCATAAATAATAGTCCTATCGGGGTACTTAAATGAAGGGTACTGTTACAGAATGTTCTTCATAAATTTTTGAATGAATATCTGTTGGAGAACCAGTTAGAGAAATCCCTGGACTATGTTCTGCAGGAAATAAATCTAGATGATCTAAAACGCCTTCTGGTGTTTAGATTTGTGAGTGGGAAGTTAGTGATGATTTCAGTGACTTCAATGGTAACAGAATTAGGACAATAATGAGAACTCTGGTAAATCACCATCCAGGAATAAATAAATCCTTCACTTCTGACCACACCAATGAATCACCAGATTGCACTGGAGGTATTGTACTGTTGAAAAGGCTCCTATTTTTAGATGTGATACATAACAAATTGTGAACATTTATTGTCATTAACAATCCTGGGCCTTCTTTTAACACCAGTTAAAATGGTGACTGATGGATCAACTCTCCAGAACTGACCCCGTTCGTTTCTGGGAATTGAATTAAATAGTCAGATTTTGCAACTGGTGCCTGGAACATGCTGCCGTTGTCTGTGGAAGAGCATCAGGGCATCCTGTGACTTCTAAGACCTAGACAGAGAGGGTCATTCATCCCAAAACAGCAGTAATTCCCAAAGTTATCTGGCTGAGATAACGTTTACTCTCTTTAAGTATCCAAAACCAGGCCTTCCCTATGAGTCTTCTTCATATGTTCATATAAGGCATGCTTTTTAGTATACCTTTTATCATACATAGTTTTCCAAACATAAACTAATCCCCATTAGCCTGTAAGAGATACAGCACTCACGTGGGTACATGATTTCTACAGCTACAGCAAGAACTATGCCAACTGCTATGCTTGGCAGTAGCAACCCTTGTATACTGCCTCCCCGTTTGATGGTTACATCCAGATCACTGATAAGACATCAGCATTTCTGAGACTCCACAGTACGGCTAAAACTATATTAATAATTGAAATAGGCCGGAGATCATTTGCTATCTCTGACTCTAACAGGCACAGCTTCTGTCTATACTGTGAAAGTCTCTTAGCTTTCAAAATGGCATCAAGTACTTATACTGCTTACTGGGAATGCTTCCTTGCTTGTGCTAGCCTCTGGATCATGCCTGGGAATTGTTTGGGAGTATATATGTTGATTTGGGCCAAAACTATGCCAGGTACAGGGGTTGCACATAACATATAGATGATTGCAAAGTAGTGCCTTGGTCACTGCCATGGCTATTTGATTTACTGTTATAGATAGGGTCAAGCAGTCTGTAGTCCTCTCAGAGACATTTAGAGGATTATAAACAGAATAAATCTAAGACATTTTCTGGAGGTTTGCAGTGTGATCAGGAACTCTGGGGATATTGGATATTTTTATAAATGGATATAGGAAATATTAGGACAGCTGTGCCCTCAGATCATGATTTATTCAACGGAGGCAGTAGCTACGATAAGGGTATTGCTTGAAGACTGGACCTCAATTAGGAGAGCTGAATAAACTTTCTGACAGCCTTTTTCTTCTCCGGATGAAAAAAAGGGACTGATTCTTTAGGATAAAAAGCTCACCATGTAGTTTATGAATTTTTATTTATGTAGTTTTTTAGAAGTTTTAATAAGGTTTTATTCGTGCTGCTCTGCCTCTAAATTGTTTCTTGAAACTTCACATTCAGAATGGAAATTTTTCTCTTATCTAAAAGACTGTTGTCTTAAGAATGATTTCAGGGCACCCAGAAAGATATGAGCATTTCATTCTCAAGATGATAATGGTATAAGACTGGTACAACTGCACTGTGGCATTATGCAGCACCCCAGTACCTGAGCAGGGTACCAAAAGACTGTCAGGTACTCCTTTATACTGTGTTTCAAGGGCTGGCTTGGTAGCTGTTCATGTGGGCTACTGTCTGAAGGGGAAAAAAGAGTCCTAAATAACTGTTCAACAGCATATTCTTGGCGTGCAACTGAATAATCGGTAGAGTATCCGAACTCTGAAGTCTTCTGGAAATTGTGGTATCTGGGCTGAAGGTGACATAATGTAATACATTCTGATCCTGAACAGAGGCCAAGGGATGTAACAAGTGGGGGTGTGCAACAAGGTACATACCAGGTTTTTAAAAAGAAACAATTAACAAGCCTTCTAGCTAATGCTCTGGTTAGAGTAATATACTATATCTCAGTTATAGGAAGATCATTAAGAATAAACATTTGCCTGTTTTGGTAGTCTCTGTTCTCATTTCATAACTACCTACTTGCAATGTGCTTAGCAGATGTGCACCTTTAGCAGATGTTTACAAGCTGTATATAAATGTTTTCCATGTTCTGTGCCCCTTGAATATGAATATATCTTCAATCCCAGTGATCTATTCTGACAATTGGCCAGCTTGCCAAATTCCAGCAGTCTTCTTTTTTCAACCATGATAAAGGTCTCGTCTTCCCATCCCGTATTTCTGATTTCTTCTGTTGGCGGGATGTCTTTGCTAAATTGACAGAGTCAGCCATCATCCTTCTGTTTTATTGCATATCATCTATTGATGCATCTGTCATATAGGAGGTTTGCTGTTTGTGAATTTCCATTTTCCCGTAATGTGGCAAAGTAATTCGTAGTTCTCCCTTGAGTCATTGTTTATAATTTTTAAAACCATCTTCACTTCTTCACTAAAGTTGCTAACAAGAGTTATTACAGTTAAAAGAAAAGCTTTATCTTCTGCAATATATCATCCGATTTGTAAAAGCCATTACTGTGAGACATATTCATATGCCTGTACTTGTGCCAAACAGCTAATGATCTTTTTCAAAAAAAAAAAACAACAAAACAAAACAGAAGAAAGACTCAAGAAAAACAGTTTTTTCCTTTGCATTTGTCAACATTTCAGTTTCAGAAAAGAGTGAGATCTCTTTACCTTGTGTTTAACTACAGGTGGATATGATGAAATAATTTAATTTAAGCATCATTGAGGTGTTCACTTCTGAAAAGTGGACTGCTTTTTGTCATCATAATCCTCAGAGTGTAAAAATTTCCAAACCCAAATCCCACACTGTAGAGTCTTCTAATAGAGTTGCTCCTGCAAAGCAGCAGAGTGGTCTCTTATAGTCACATGGTTTCCTGCTTTCAGCATACACAGATCAGCTTTGTTTTCCAGGATATTTCAGTTCTTTTGATCATTACAGAGATCCCTTCTGCTTTCAAATTAATGAATAAAAACTCACTGGGAAAAAGTGAGCAAGCAAAATAAATAAAATTTGTTTACAACTTCAAAATCGCTTTTTTTTTCTTTCAGTTGGAGCAGTATGAGCAGGAAGTTGTAAGCAGTGGGTACCATTTTAGACTTCCAAGCCCATCAATCACTTCCTTAAACATCTTTTCTGTTGCTACTCAAGATTTGTGGCATCTTAAAAATGCCTGCTGATGGGTATGTACCTGGCTATAAAGACAACTGAACAGTGAAATGCTCATTTCTTACGTTTCAGCTTATTAATCATCACGACACCACTCTCTTCTGCATGGAAGAGCATTCTTTAGCCTTTAAGTAATCTGGATTAGTGCAACTCTCAGTACCTTGTCTTATTAGTTGAAAGTGTGGAAGGGCAGATAATGGAGGTCTCCCTTCCTGGTTAAGTTTCCTAGTCACTGGGCAATAGAATTGGTTTTTAATTTAACTTTTGTACTTATGTGTCTAAATGCTTTATAGGAAGCTCATGAAACTGTGGGATTTGCATTATACCTAAAATTCAAGAACTGTGACATGTAAAAACAAAGCTTTTGTGGATTTATATCTCCATAATTCCAGAATGTCAATTTTTCCTTTCTTTTCTGTAGAAAAAGCGTATTCCAGGCAGTGTTAATATTCACCAAGTTCTAGGAATACAGTGTACATTGGTAAACAACAGATAAGAAACATTACTTGTTTTATTTTTTTGCTTACTGCTTTTATCTCTATGTTGGCCAATAGGCAGGAAAAATTGTTTTCTCTATTTTTCACTTGCTGCTTTTATCCCTACTTGTTGTCTTTTAGCTTTAGCTCTTTGAGGCATCCTAGTGAGGCTGCATGCTGCTCTGACCACGTTCACGTGCAGCGCTGCTGTTTGCTCTTGGGCAGGGCACGCACTGATGGCAGCATGCCTTCAATTACTGCAGGAAGACTTCACTAAAATCCAGGAGTCAAATACTTTTATGTTTTCAGAAGCGCTATCTATAACCTTTAGCAGGCCCTCTTAAATCTTGTCATGTGTACAAGCAAAAGATGGTACATGGACAACCATAGAGGAAGACTGAATCATTCTTCCATTGCTGCACATATGCTCAAATATTGGGATAACTATGCAACTACATCTTCCAGACCTGAACTGGCCTGCTCGGTAGCATGACTTCTTGTCTGCCCTGATAAATACTCCCACTATTGTTCTTGCTGAGTTGACAGTCACATCTGATATAATTTCTAGCATCGACATTGAACATCCTGCCATTATTTCTGAAGTTTGTTTTTGGAGCTGGCCTAGACCATAGGCTATGAGTATAAATGTAGCTTCCCTCCTGCTAGGTTTTCAAGCTGTTGTGCAATGAGATGTTTCTGAATACAAGGTAATGTAAAATGTAGAAGGTAATGTGAAAGAGCTGTATAGAAAAAAGAAGAGAAAGCAAGGCAAGGAAAGGCAAGGGGAAGGCAAAAGAAGGCAAAGGGAAGGGGGAAGGCAGGCTACATATGTAGATCTTGGAGCTGTCCATGGCCAGAGGGAATCTGCTTGAAGCATGCCAATATATCTAATAGCCTGCAGAATTTGGCCCTTGTTCATCCGCCTACACGCTGATCCTCATTACAGGAATTTTATCACAGACTACTAGAAAGCAGATTTTTGTATGAAAGTGTGGAAGGCTGTCTAAAATAACACCAGTGTACAATTTTTCAGACCTGGGCTGTTTCACAAACCTTTTCTGTGACAATAAAAAGTCAAAAAATTTTAGATGCAGTGATACCATGAATGACAATAACATAGTACAATGAAAGGTTCTGATAAGCATTTTTATACTTTTTATTTATTCCAAGAAATGAGAAAAGAAAATTAAAACCATCACAGAAAGTATTACTCCCTCCAACTCACTTTTCTCTTGAAAATGGGAAGCAAGGACAATGAGAAGATTGAGTACAATACAGAATGAGAACACTTTCTGAAAGTAGGAAGACTGTGAATAGTGTGTCTCTTTTTTTAAAGTTAGAACAAATATTTTTTTATGTATATTACTGTACGTTTTAGTAACACAAGAACTATTTTAACAGGAAGTACCACTTTCTTTCCAGACACAGCCCTTTATTTTCAAAGATTTGAAAAAAAAATCTTGGAGGTTGTTCATATGTATAAAGATGTTTTGGACAGATACTGTGAATGCCCTGATTATTTATTTCCTGCAACAAGTAGAAATGTCGATGACGAAGGAAGCAGAATTCATCCCTCTCAAGATGCACTGAGGCAGACTGGGTAGGTGTCAGTGGATCCTGCAATACTTAACTCTTCCCATTAAAGTTCTAGGTTTTCCTGATTTGTGTGGAGCAGAATTTGACCAGCGCCAAGGTGAAAATTGTGTCAATAAATGAAGCTTCAGTCTTATTGCTGGAACAGAAAATAAATTATATGGAACAGAAATACCTTCATTTGTCCTTAAAGGAATGCTTTATTTTTGAGAGACAGCTGAGGATAAAAAAAAAAAAAAAAAATTATCACCTAACAGAACATTTTGTTAGAGCTGGAAGAAAATGCAAACTTCTCATGTGTGGGTGTGTGTGTGTGTGTTCCTCATTTGTCAGCCCAGGGTTGATAGTGGGGCTGAAGTCTTTTCACTTATTTTCTTCCTAAGGTTTACACCTTACTCATTATTGTACCTGGTTTGAGCTGAGGATGAAAGCTTAGCTTCCAAAATTAGTTGTGGTATCTAGCTGAGGTGAAGAACAGTTATAATATCAATATCAAATATTAATTTGATCATGATGCACTGGAACAGGTTGCCCAGAGAAGTTGTGGATGCCCCATCCCTGGAAATGTTCAAGGCCAGGTTGGATGGGGCTTCGAGCAACCTGGTCTGGTGGAAGGTTCCTTGCCTATGGGAGCAGGATTGGAACTTGATGATGTTTAAAGTCCTTTCCAACCAAACCATCCTGTGATTCTATGATTCTATGATAATAAAAAAAAATTCTTTTCCCCGCAGGGATTTGAAACTCACAATGGAGCTGGAATGCGATGATCTTCACGAAAGGATGTGAACCCAGGACCTGGCCATTAAACACCATTGAACTTTTCATAAGACTTTTTTTTCTGTTACCACTCTGTGCTATTTAGCCATTTTCAGTCTCCGTGGTATCTTAAAACAGGATAATTAACCCGATTTTCTGGCTAAATTCAGTGGAGGTAATTAAATTTTGCATATTCAAATTTTTCCCATACCGTTAGTTACAAAGAAGTTTTTCATCTATTGCCTGTGCTACTAATGAAGTGTAAAGAGTATGTTGTAAAAGTCTTGTGGTGGTTTACCATTGAAGTATTGTTTTTAATACAGCTTCTGAACAAACTGAGTTCAGCTAATCTATATCAAGTGATGTTCTCACATTAACCTTATGAAGCAATAAAGATGCGCTGAATAATTTATAGACAGATGTAGATTGCACAGCTCTATTTGAGCCAAGTGTGATGAACATGGGAATAACTATAGTAAGGTCATTCGGTGATGCTCAAAGGCATTCTGAAAAACCAATAGCATCTCTCTTAGGAGCTGGCATACTTCCTCAGATAAAATACTGAAATAAAGGGGGAAGGGGGAAGGGGCAAGAAACCATTTATGCATACATGGCGGTCTTCTAGAAAGGGGTTGTGAGTAGCTGAGCATACACTCAACCATACATACACAAATAATTTGTTAGTCAAAGACCTGGATATTTGCTGTCAAATTTCAATCAGCATTCTTTAAGGAGATTCCTTTATGTAAATCTAATTTTAAAGTGACTTGCCACTAACAAACTAAGAATATGGATATGTTTAACATGGAATTACTGTAACTTTCAAAAAGTGGTGGAAGACTTTATTTCCAGTTTTTCATGATAGTGGAGAGCAACATGGTATCATGGTGTTGGCTTAGTGTTTGATAAGGGGAAAAAAGACTAATGTTCTTCATCATCCTGTGAATTGAACAGATTTTTCTTTTTGCAGATCATGATAGTGGAGAGCAACATGGTATCATGGTGTTGGCTTAGTGTTTGATAAGGGGAAAAAAGACTAATGTTCATCATCCTGTGAAATGAACAGTTTTTTCTTCTCTTTGCAGATTCCCTTGGCCTTCTTAGAGGTAATGAATATAAAAACTAGAAGAAAAGAATGTTCCATTCCAAAATAATATTATTATCTACAGGAAAAATACCTGAGTAGTGAATTAAAAAAAATATAGAAAAGAAAGTTGGTTGTGGATCTCCGATAATCAGTCAGTCCTAGCATCTTGGTCTTACTTGATTGTGTTTAGGGAGCTCCTTAAAGGCTTTTGTTGCTTTGTTTTTCTTGTTCATTTGTAAAAACAGGAATGCTAAAATTGTTAGTTCTGTTCTGTCTTTTTTCCCCCACCTGAAAAATAATTTTAAAAAAAAGGGCGTAAGAGACCATTTGTTAGAACTTAATCAAAGAAAGATAATTTCATTGAGCCTCTGGTCATCATGAATTCTTTCAAGTTAGATAACGTTATCTGCACATAAGGGCACATCCTTTGTGTCACTTCAGTGAAATTATTCCAGGAGTTAATGAAATCGGCTCAATAAAAGATTGACATCTCAAGCTGCACTATATGCTTATGTTTGTTCAATAGAATCAAGCCCTAAAACCCAAATCTTTAGAAGTATTTAAGACAACTTAAGATATGATTTAGATGCTTAAAAATAAATGTCTAATGCAATCTTAATGCTCTATTACATCGAGGCTGGCCTTCAGTTGTCTCTACTGAAGGGTATAAGTCTTCTGTACTGTATAAATCATCTTTGGGATGTCTTAGTGTCTCTAGGAGTATACTCAGGCAGCTAAATCCACCTTCTAGGATTGAATTCTTCCTACATAAGTTTAGGTTTCTATATTGTTTATTGTCTATGTAAGTTCTTATATGTGAGTTGGGTTCACCTGTGTAGTTCCCATTGCTGTTAATGAACATCTGGAGCTAAAAGTTCCTCAGATGTACAGCTATTTGAGTTGGCATAGACAGGCAGCTAAATCCACCTTCTAGGATTGAATTCTTCCTACATAAGTTTAGGTTTCTATATTGTTTATTGTCTATGTAAGTTCTTATATGTGAGTTGGGTTCACCTGTGTAGTTCCCATTGCTGTTAATGAACATCTGGAGCTAAACTCAGTTCCTCAGATGTACAGCTATTTGAGCTGGCATAGACCAACCTGCCAGGTGCTGGTTTAGCAGGGGTATTCTGTGGATCCAGTGCCATATCTGGAAGATACCCAGGTACCTCAGGGCAATTTCAGCAACAATAGATAGTTACGATATGGGAAACTTGAAGAGAGCTGATAAATTGTGTTGGTTTTATATGGAAGTTGACTCTCAGCCTTAAATTTACATCCCTGCGTTTGGATCAAAATCCTACCTCTGTCCTGCAAACACTTAAATTTATGTCAGGTGAGTCCCACTCAAACATCTTGGTGACACGTCCAACCTATAAATATCTTTTAATAGCTGGACCTAAGTGACGTACCTTCAATTCAACATAAGCATCTCTCACGGAGCACGGAAGTACATCTAAATGCCGTAGCTAATACTGATAGTGTTGGATTAGATTTTTTTTTGCAAATAACTCCCTCATTTCTGATTCCTTTCTGATATAATACGCTACTCACAGTATAAGGTACAGATGACAGAGATCAGTTTTTGTCAACTAATCCTCTTTTTGGCGAGTTCCTTAAATGCACAAAAGTTTCAAAGGGAAAATTGCCATGTCAGACCTAAATATATCCTCCTAAATGCATTTCTTTCCTTTTTTTACTGGACTTGGAAAAATAACATTTGTTTGAAGAATCTATTTTCCAGCATTTTCAGAAGTGGCTTGAAGGAAGCCCTACTTTTTCTTTTTTCCTGCTTATTCTACATTCAGATTAAGTCATTAGCTGTGGTTAATACTACTTTAAAGATGTAATATTAGAGCAAAAACTGGGGTACTGTTGTGTTATTTTGTGCTATGTCATATTATTCAGCCATATGATAATGTAAAATACGGATTTTTTTCCCCTCTATTGCATGAACAGATTCTTACATCTTTTATTTTCTTTTCTGATTTGCGTCAGCCGGTAAACAACTGCCATCCTCAAATAAGCTATTTTAAGTACTTTTACCAGAAATGTTTGAAGCTTGTTCATCTCGTCAATAAACATGCACTACATATGGTTGAAAAAAATATATTATTTTGACAACTACTTGATGAAAAAAGCCTTTCCTCTTAAATTGTTCAGGCAGATAATACTGTAAAATTGCAGATTACGAAAGGCTAAACACTTGGACCTCCTTACAGAGCCTGCAAACATTAAAAAAAAAAAAAAAGAATAGAAAGTAGTTTTTTCCAAAATCATACAAAGATTTCTTCATGAATATTCTACTAAAAAAATGTGAAGATGCTCTTTTTGACTGAATATGCCTAGATTCTCCAAAATCTTTGACTCCATACTATCTTTCTGTAGTATGGTTACATTTAGGCTGTTGCGCTTGTTTTTGTGGAGTAGATGATACTACAAGATCAGTTAAAAGTGTGAAACCTTCAGTGTCTCCCTTGCATCTTCCCTGTGCGGGGTGGGGGAGGAGGATCTCAGACTCCTACAAGAAATTTAATTGATTCATCAGAGGTATTTTGAGAGGTTAAACTACGATTCATAAGGCAGGTGCCCTAGAATGAAGAAAGATATAACAAGAACAAATAGTTGCATGCTGTTTATTTTCCCAATAACCTTTTTTGGCCCTTTCATTAAAACTATGGAATATATTGTCTGTGTTTTAAGAAAGTTCTTACTACTGTAGTAGTAGATTTACTACATAAATCTCTGATGCTGCATTACCCTGAGGAGTGGAAAGGAATTACTGTATTGTACTGAGAAAATCTGCTCCCACACTGAACTCAAAGTAGGTGGATGCAGAGGGTGGGAGTCATCTCACATAGCTTAAAATTTCTACTGTGAGGCACAGTAATTCTAGGGAGAGATCCATCTGTTTTAGCTTGATCTCCATTACATCATACACACTGATTATATTGATTTAATCGCTCTTGATTTTGCAGGCAGCCTGGGCTGACTGGTTTTGATACACATTTAACAAGTGAAATCCCACTCATAGAGGAATCCATGGAGGCTTATGCAATCTAGAAAGGAGAGAGAAATACAGACAGAGAGTGTTGTGTTGGAGCAATTACACCGAAGAACCACAAGCCAGAGGGATCCTGATATTAGACGACAAAGAAGATAAATGGGAACTCTCATATCTGGCTGGAAGTAGTTCTTGTTTTGTTCCTTGCATTAGGGTCAAGGCTTATATTGTTACACCTTTGAAAGAGAGTATATATGCAGGAGTATGTATGTGTAGAGGCAAAAGACCAAGTTACAGCCAAATCTTGTGGTGTTCTCCACATGAATTTTTTTTTAAAAAATCTTATGTTAGGATTAGACTAAGACTATGTATTCTGTATTTATGTAGTGCCCTTATAGAAATCCTTTTTTTATGAACCATTTTTGTTCTTCTGCATCATCATTTTCTGAAGAAGAAAAAACTCAGAAAATTTCCAAGCTGCTATATTCAAATACTTATCACTAGAACAACAACTTGAAAGATTTCTGAGCCCTTGAATCACAGCCCTGCTTAGGTTCAAAGATAAAATCCAAACACCATTTAAAATCTAACGATAGCTATTCAAAGTTTGGCTATGTAGTCTCATCTAGTTGATAAGGTTCCTTTTACAGTCAATGGAGAGAGCAAAGTACTTCTAGGTACCTCTAGAAGGCAATTTTTTGCAGAGATCTTAACTGCTTTAAGATGGGATGAATCACTCTCTGCAAGTATCTGTCTCTCTTCACAGATGATTGGGGGTGCCTAAGAGCCTAATTTAGACCAGTCACCTAAGTTTTGGATAGCTAAAGGCAGCAAAATTCTTCCCAACATATTTGTCTATTATTTTTTTTCTACCCTCTTCTGTTTTTACTGGGTCCTATTAGAGCATCTATTAAATGTAACCACCAACATAGCTTTATGCCTAAAATCCCCACAATTGCTGACAGTTGCATTACACTCTATTTCACCAGAACACATAATTTAATTACCTACCTAAACAGATGGCTTAGTTTTTGGTTGTCTGCTAAAAAATTCATGCAACAGCCTTATCTAAAATATGACCATACTTCTACAAGTCTTCCATTACTGTTTCACTGCAGGCTGCGTTAAAATGAATCCCAATTCAGACCTTCTGAAAGCTCCATCTTAAAGTACAGTCCTCATTTACTAGTTTAGATTTCTTCTGAATCATTAGCATAATTAGGTAGCGATTACTGACTAATGAGTACTTTTAAAGTATTTCCTATGTATATCTTGCTGTTAATTTTGCGTATATCAGGGATGCAGCTATCCAGCATACATCAGCAGACTGTCTACCAAAGTTAGAAATGCAGAGCTCTCACAAAAATGACCAAGTAGTATCTACCACTAAAGTTTCTTCTTATTATTTCCGTTTTTTCCTACTGAACTGTTTTCTTCAGTAGGGAACTGTTTGTTTTTCAAACAAAACATACCATGATTACTAAAATATGTCATGAGTAATACAGACACCTCTAAAATTTTTCAGACATATATTACAACAGGTATGGCAAACAAGTGAATAAGTCGTGACTTAAATTAAGTGGTTATGCAGAAATTTAGATCTTTCTTGTATCCCCACTCAAATAATCCGTAACTTGTCGTGGAATGAAGTGGAATTCAGAGGAACACAGGTATGATTTATTTTATATAATGTAGGGGTTTTTTTTCCAGCAGAAGTAGTTCCCATCCATTCATGGTCAAAGACTTGAGATCTAGTTTCTAATTACTGATCTAAACTCACAGGAGATGCACAAAGTGTGTTATGTGAATCATATCCTATAAGCGTTTTTTTTCATTGACTGTCTAAGTAACAGGTAGCATGAGTTTTGCCCTCCTTAATCAGGGAGAAGACTGCATAGTCAAAGAGCAAAGATGAATGGAGCTGTGGTTTAGCCTAGAGAAAATAAAACCAAAATGAAAGTTGATAATAATCTTGTGGTAGGTTGACCTTGGCTGGATGCCAGGTGCCCACCAAGCTGCTCTATCACTCTCCTCCTCAGCAGGACAAGGCAGGAGAAATTGGTGGATCAAGATAAAGGCAATTTAATAAAGCAAGAGCAAAGGCTGTGCACAGAAGCAAAAGAAAACAAAAGATTTTTTTCTCTGCTTCCCAATAGCAGGTGGTGCCCAGCCACTTCCCAGGAAGTAGGACTTCAGTGCATGTGTCAGTTGCTTCAGAAGACAACCACGATAATAATGAATGACCCCCCCTTCTCCTCCTTGCTCTTAGTGTTTATTGCTGAGCAGACATCGTATGGTATGGAATATCCCTTTGGTCAGTTTGGTCAGCTGTCCTGGCTGTGTATGCTCCCAAGACCTTGCCCACCCCCAGCTTACTGGTGAGGAGGGTAGTGTTGGAGAGACAGCCTCACACTGCTCAGCAGTAGCCAGAACCCTGGTGTGTTATCAACAGCTTTCTAGTTACCAATACAAAGGACAGCACTATGGGGGCTGCTATGGGGAAAATTAACTTCATCTCAGCCAGATCCAATACAGTCTCCAACCCAGGTGGAAAAATCTCTGAGTTTTTTTCCACCTTATTTTCTCCCCTCCCTGTCCTGCTGAGGAGGGGAGTGATGGAGAAGTTTGGGGGGCACCTGGTGTCCAGCCAAGGTCAACTCACCACAAGTCTTCATCTATGTGAAAGGTAGGGAACTAAATATAACGACTCTTGGGATCCTTTCCTTCACAGGGCGGCCATGGAGCTGGACTGTTCCTGGACTTGTTAAGCATAATAGCTTGTCTACCTTTCATCTCCCTTATATTTAAGTCATGTTAACACTGACACTTCATAGAGCACCAACCACTCCAAATAATTAGAAGAACAAGCAACTGACTAATTCCTTCCACAGTTATCAGAACATGCCAGGTGTAGAGGAGGACTGGGTTGTTCTAAGTTAAGATTAATTTAAAAATTACTCTCCAGCTTTTCTTCTTAGAGAAAGGGACATTGCCTGAAAGCATGTCCTGCCCTAATTCTTCTCTGCCCTTCACTGTAAACTGTTTGCAAAAGCCTGTGTTCTGTTCTGCTTCATAACAGTGGGTAAAAAAATGATTTTGCAAAAGCCTGTGTTCTGTTCTGCTTCGTAAGAGTGGGTAAAAGAATGACGTTTATAATGAGCTTTTAGCATGTTGCCTCCCACAACTTCGTTTGAGTTTATCACTGTCTGGTTTCCTGTTGGACATGAGTCATTTCAACAAATAATTGAGCAAATAATTCCGGATTCCTCTCCAAACATCAATTAAAACCTGTCTTACCATAAGAATCTACCACAAAGAGCATCTACTAAGAAACAAACTCTTATAGAGACATGACAACTCCAACTAGTTCAAGTATTTTGCACTTCTGTGGGAGTTGTGCTTTTATCTAAGTGTAAAGTGCTCCAAGGAAACCATGACCTTGTGAATTCAAGCCTTGTCAGGGGACTTCTTCAAATCTAGTGTCAGTATGATGTTGATAACTTCTCAAAAACAAGTGTGTTCATGGCAGATCATTGCCATTTGCCAGACAAATGTAACCTTCAACAGAATCCTGAGCCTTCAAATCAGCTGAAAAGCATGTAACACTAGAGGTGTGAAACTGAATTTGTGCAGCTGTCAAAGATGCTGGCACTTCTGAGTGATAGGTGAATGTCAGGTGGTTTGCAAAGCTTCTTTGGAGTAATACATCGTCCCTTCAGATCATCTGGAGTTTTGAAGCTTGCAATGTCAGTTGCTGGTATTTTGGATTCTTGGAGAACTGAGGTCTTCCACAAAAGCAAAAATTCTTTTACTCAACGCTCCTTTCTTTTCCTATAATTTAATGCAGCCTCTTATCATGAGCCTTCTCCTACGTGAGTCTGGGTTTAGAGGCAGGGTTCAGAGCCTTCACAGTGACTTAAGACAATCTACACCCCTTCCTCCTTGATCTGGGGACAAGCTGCACTTGTACATCAACAGATAACTATGTTGTATCATGTCAAGATCATGAAGCTGGTAAGCCCAAATCCCATGAGAGCTGCATGGTACAATGCCTGAATTTACTACCCTCAGCCAGCCAGGGCCTTGGGTAGTGATGCAGTGGGCATGATTCCTGTTGCAAATGAGATCTGTATCAGATATCTTCATACTATGTTGTTTTGGTGGAGAGGATATTTAGCACAGAGATTTGGGGTTCTTAACCTTCATAGTGTAGTCAACAAAGACAGACAGGGTCTCTAGAGCCTGGTTCAAAGCAGGAGCTTATTTCAGCAGTTTCAGTTTTCTTGGGGGGAGAAAAAAAAAAGTTCCTCTCGCTCTTGACTGTAGAAGATATCCAGGAAAATTGTCTGAAATAAAGTTGGCTCTTGAGGATCTCCTCCCTTTTCTTATTATGTTGACCAGCTGGGAATGAAGATCCTCCAGAAGTATGACTCTATTACCCTTCATGTGCTCTTCCTAAAACTCCTCTCCCACTCTTTTGTTCTTCTAGTATCTGGGGGTAGAGAACGGAGGAAATCTTATCCAGTCAACTGTTAGTGATGGTCTTCAGGTGATTAGCCATGACTGGAATTAATGATCCAAACTCAAAACTGATGTGGGGAGCCTCACTTCTCAGAACTTCTGCCAACTCTTTTCTTTCTGGTTACGTGACTTTTTTTTTTCTGATAGAGTCTGTCTTCGTCACTGATTTGGACATGGGAGTTTGTTTAACATTTCTAAGATCTTGACATAGAAAGGTTTCCCTGTACATTGAGAAAGGATGAGCGAGCAGTCCCTGATACCCTGATTAATGGCCATGGCTGATGTATTTTTTAATATCTATCCAGGGTCTTTTGTTGTGGAGTAGTCTTCATGTTTAGGTGTGTGTATATATCATGGATGAAATAAAGGTATAGAGATCCCTAAGGTGGAGGAAAACAAGATAAAACCAGAACCATATATATGATAGCTTTATCACCACAGCATGGCACCCAAGATAATTAGCTCCACAGAGAAACAGGGTTAATTAGGTTAATTAGCCCAGGCACAACATCACATCAGTTAAGTTTTATAGTTTGGGCAGCTGACCTAATAACTCTAGATATCAAAGTGAAAAGACGCTCAGTATGGATAACACCTTCTGTTGCACTCCATCAATATGGTAAACATGTACAAGGCCAGCCCCTTACTTATGAAATCAATGGATAATTTGCATAACCGATTTCAGAGCAGACCCAACAGTCTAGCTAGTCAGGATGCCAAATAAGATGGAGTGGGCTGGTAATATTAATTCATGGGTGTTCTGAGTTAACTGAAAGATTTCTGTAGCTGGTTATAGCATAAAATGATAATGAAAAGAACCAGCAAACTACATTATAAAATTTTACACATGAATAACTTTTTAAAATACTGAAAGGAAAGGAACTAAATAATGAACCATTTTATCTCTTTATATCCAATATATAGGTACCTGTAGAAGACATAATTTCTGATTCTGACGCAATCACAATTTGGCAAAATTGGAAAAACAGAAGACACTAAGAGGAAATTAAAGCCAGACAAGTCAAACTAGAAATGAAACACATTGTAAAGCAGGGTGACAGGGATCGTTAGTAAAATCTTCATTGTGAGCATCTTTGAATCAAGATCAGTTTGAGACAAATTACTGGATGGGAAAAATGAGTCACTGGATGGAATTTTGTGGTGTACAGAGGTTGGCCTGAAGAAGCAGCATGTCTGCTTTTGGCTCACAAAGCAGAGAGAGTGGCGGCAGCTGGTTGGAATCAAGAGTCTGACATGAGCTGAAGCAGACAGTACTTGGCTTTACAGAGAAAAGCAGCTCCTGTTTGTGCTGAATTAACAGGAGAAGAAATTTTCCCTCCTGTGCTCTCAAGAATTGTTACTTTCAGTTTGGAAAGGCTGTGCACCTGAGCCAGGCAAGGAAAGTTTGACTTACAATGTACCAGCTGAAGGTTCAAATTAATGACCCAATTAAAATTATTATAGCATCAACTGAGGAATGGTTACTGATCAGATGCACTCTGTCAGCCGCATGGCACATGTAATGAATTTTGTCATAACTTAAACTCACTGAAATAATTTTAAGCTAAGTTCCCTTACTTAGCACTTATGAAAAGACCAAACATCCATATAAAAGAGTTCAGTTATCACACATTAATGTTTTCTATGGGCTTGTGTTGTGCATATGGGCCATTACTACAACTCAGTTAACTTGCGATACTTAGAACCTGAAACTGAATCCTTAAGAGAAAATAATTCCTTTGCTCTTTAATAGTTTGTTTTATAACAGAGGCCTCTGCATGGAATATTATTCTCTGCTTCATAGCTGGACCGAGCAACACAGGGGAATTTTGCCTCTTCCTATAATTCACGGGTGCATAAGAGAGAATAACTGGCATGCAGTCTCATATATTTCCTTGAAGCACCATTCTCTGCTTTGCACCTCTATCTGTCCCAAGTATGTTCCTCTTTTGAATCATGTTAAAAATGAACTGAAACACTGCTAAACAGAAATGAGTTCATATTTTAGTCCATCATAATAATTATTTTCTTTGATGTACATCTATCTCTACAAAGGCTAGTCCAGTGCCAGCCTTAACATAACTTTTAACAATAACGCGGGGTGGGGGAAAATATAAAAACACAGTGGGTCAAATCCTCCAGAGGAGAAAATTAATCCAATGCCACTGATTTCAATGGAGAAATACCAGTTCATACTGGTTGAGGATCTGCTGCTTTTCAGAGGGTTAATTTTAGTGATTAAAAAGATACCAGATTGGCATTTGTTGTTGTTTGAAGTGATCAGTGCCTGGTATCCCCACATTATTATTTAATTCCAGTATCAACAAGATTATAACTTAATTTGGACGAGTGTGTGTGCATAAAAATGATGCCTTGCAGAGCCTATTTATGATAATCCCGTCAGCTGGCAGCTAAGAATTGACTGAGCTATTTGACACCCACTATGAAGATGGAATTATTGAGGAACTGAAATCTCTCTCTCTCACTTTCTCTGCCTGCCTTTATGGGGACGTGATGCATTATTACAGTCAGCTCTTTTGAACTCCACTGGAATTAAACAGCATCTCAGAAAAGATAATTAACTGCACAGAATGAAAAGGGTTAGGGAAGGATGAAGGAAGACTTGTAGGAAAGGACAGACTGTGTCATCTTCCCTTTCAAGTGCATAGAATACACATCCAGGTGTTATTTCAACTTACTTTCACTGCTTAAAGCAGAAAAGCTTGTTGGGGCAGCAGGGCATAGAAAAAGAGCTGTTTCATATGAAGGTTTAGAAGGTGTTGCTGTAGTTCTACCTAATTGGCTTTAGACGCTGAAGGAATATTCTCACAACTTGTTGAGTCCTCCAGCTCCTTGTCCTCCCCCTTTTGTAAGAAATAACAAGCGAAAATGCTGTCAGTCTGTAAGTGAGGAAAGAGATACTAATAGTGTTGTCCCAAAAGCTGGGTTCATTCACCCAGTGTGCAATACTCCAATATACACACCGAGCAGAGGTATTTTATTCCATGTCTGTACAGAGATGGGTGCTAGGTGGTAGTCCCACAAAGCTAGCACACCCTTGAAAATCATGTGAAACCTTTTATACAAGATAGAAACGAAGAAGAAACTACTCGAAAGCAAATGATTGGTTACCTATGACTGCATTTGACAAAAATCATCTGCACGTGTCTCATTACTTAATTATTTCGTTATACTAAGGTGGTCCTAAATTTGCATTCAAAATCTCCTCCTAGGGGTGTGTTTTTTAGCATTATAATGAGATTATAATGAGCTAAGTTCATCTAAAGGACACAATTTCGTAAGTTTCTGGACCC
Source organism: Cariama cristata (assembly GCF_000690535.1). Taxonomy (NCBI): domain Eukaryota; kingdom Metazoa; phylum Chordata; class Aves; order Cariamiformes; family Cariamidae; genus Cariama; species Cariama cristata. Next base: position 63,038 of record NW_009603114.1, on the reverse strand, counting down.
CAACTGTCTGAGAACAGCTTGGAGATCAGTCTCTTCTTCTTAGCTTATTGTTTTGATTCTTTATCATATTCTGCACTCCTCAGCAGCGCACTCCTCCAGTCACCAGACCTTGCATGGCTCACTGTTCTCAGTGGAAAATTCCATTTTCTACAGTATATCAGTACTGGTCTTCATTGGTTTTGGCCCTCAAACTTGAAAACAGTATAATCCAGCAGCCAGATATAAAAGAGAGCACAATCACTGCTTCTGAGGAGTGTGAAGTACCTTCTGGTCTGACAAGCTATTTCACACTGCTTCCCTCAATCTCACTGCTTTTACGTCACCTTCCAAGGCAGGACTATGCAGTATTGTGCTTTGACCAACCCCAAGGAAAAGTTTGGTGACCAGCATCTAACACTGGCTCCTGCAACTTTCTCTTCCAAAGCAAAAGCAGGAGCTGTCTTCTTGCCGGTGGAATGAGGGCTGTAGCAGAGTCAGAAACCATAGGATGGATGATGGAGCAATGAACGCTGCATAGCAGGTCACATAAGTCTTGCTACAAGCGCCTCATGGATAAGAGGTAGTGAATATGAAATATTAAAGCATACAGAGTGTGGAGAAGTGTATTCAGGAGGACAGGTGCTATTCCTGTCAACTCCAGCTCTCCCTGCTATGCATCCTGCTTAGTCCCCAGGTTTCACACAGACAGTCAGGACAGGCAAAGAAATCCACACAAGATACTGCCTCTAATTAACATTGAGCAGTTCTGCAGGTCTGTAGTAACAGCTATCAGAAAAAAAAAGGCAAAAAAAAAGGCAACAAAAACCCACACAATGTTTTCTACTTTTATCACTCCATTATATAACGTCTTTGAATCCTAAGGATAAAGCATCCTCCTGAAATACACTCCAAGAATCTGATCTTTTTCTTCTTTTTTTAACCAGCCTGTCTTTCCTGCAATAAGAAGTCTAAAAGGTATAATGATTTTTTACAGTATGCTTAAAGCTTAAGTGCTGTGTGCTTTTCTTCATAGTCAGCGCAGTCCACAGGGCAGGGATCTGCAGTGATCACATGAACATGAAGGAAAGAAAACCTAATTTGCACTCATCTGGATTTTCAACACCTAGCAAAGAGAGACAAAAGCCGGAGTAACCCATCACAAACCATGGAAAATATTGAACTTGGGGGTTTCTAAGGGGATTTAGATGCCAGGATATAGCTATAAGTGAATTGTAAATGAGCTGCATGCCGTTCAAAGTGAATTCTGTGCAATTCATTCCTTTCTAGCCAGCGTCCATATCTGTAGAAATCCAGTGAAACTGCAATTTTGTCCCACAAAGAGATGCAGATTTCTTTGGATAGCAAAACTGCTGTTCTCTGAAAGAGCAATAACTTATAGGATGATTTTCACAGTAAGGAAAGATGAGTGAAACTCAGACTTGGCAAATAGTTTTCTGACTCACTTTCATTGTGTGCTTGATCACTGTGTCCACTCCCATCACAGCATAAAAACTTTGAAGAAGAGGGAATAATGCTAGTAAACAGCAACACAACACGTGGGTACTTGCATTTAAAAGGTAGAAATCTTACATCAAAATATAAAATTAATTCTTCTTCTGTAGAAGTATAACTTTACAGTCGAGACCCATGATTATCTATGTCACATAAAGTGAGATATCTGCATTGTTAGTGAATATAGCTCAGCTGTAGCAATACAGTTGCTATGGGCAATGCAGAGAAACAGACTGTTCAGCATATGATTCCTTTGACTTGTTTCAGATGATTATTTCAACGTGAGATTAATCATACCCAGCAAATCCTTACTTCTATCCAGTGATTCCAAAAGAATTGAGAGAAATAACCAAGGTGCAGACATCTACACTGTACTTACGTTCAGATAAATCTTATCCTTTCAGATAATTCTTAGTTCTTTTCAAATAATTCTTTGTTCTCTAAAATCAGTTGATAATCTGGGTCATAATAACATTATTAAAATAATTACTATTATTCTTCAAAATTTAAATGGATGAGTAATGAAATACCTAATAAATATCCATAAGCCTATGTGTAAGTCCCTTTTAGGGCTTAGTAGACCCATACTTTTTGCTGAAATCAAAGAAGAAATGTGTATGATTGTCATGGTTTCTTGGAATCTCTTTCTTTTTATCTTAAGACATTCTGTGCTATTGTACGGTCCTTGTGTCAAAGGAACTTGTACAGCTTTTTTTCCCCCTCCAATGTAATTCAGGCTTGGGGGAGTTAATCATGCTGATTTACCCCTGTATAACTGGAAGTAGAATTAGGTCCACAGCAGGTGAGCCATCTAAGGCATGAGATGGTAAACTGAATTGGAAGAACACAGTAACATTTAAACTCTACATCTTCCGTGGTTGGAAGTCAGTCAACATAAACTAGATGATATGACGACTGCTGAGAATGGTGGATCCACACTGCTTGAAAGCACATGTACTTCTTACACTGATTGTGAAATTCCCATAAAAGCGCAACTTTTTTGTACAAATAACAGGCCTTCATGCTTGGCACCTGAATGATTCTTTGTTTCCAGCAGAGAAACTGTGGGTTTATGGCCTGAGAATCACAATAGGAATGTGTTTATTGCTAGGGTCACAGCTGGAGTTGATTATTACTTTTTTCTTTGTGAAAAGGAAATGCTACAGGCAGCTAAACATGCTTTCAGGCTGATTTAAGGGGTATTCCTGGAAAAAAGTCCTCTCTCTCTGCTTCAATTTTCCTTTCTTGGATCTAGGTTTATTTTACCACCGGCAGGCTGGAGGTCCATAATATTTTTGTTCTGACAGGAAATCATACAAAATTTCCATGATTTCCTTTATTGAGGAGACTGGGGAGAAATCAGGGTTATGGATTCTCAGGATTAGGGATTCTCATTCCTCTGCAAATTACCCCAGTACCCATGTGTAGCAAAGGGCAGACAATCTGTGCTGCATATCACAGCTTCTCTCAGTAGGCTGCAAAATCTAGAAAGTGCTGGAAAGGTCTCTTAGCACTGACCCTCAGTACTAGCTCATGTAAAGCCAGCTTGGCATGGTGTTGACATGCTCTAAAAGCCCAGTCCCAACCTTACTGTAGTAAATGAGTTGAAGGTGCTCTAAAGAAGAGATTCTAATATAGAAATACTGTGACAGCAGTTCCTTTTTTGCAAATCAAGTCCAAGGGATAGCATTTTTAACCTTTCAAAGATATACTTTGCCTTCCAGTCTCAGTAGTCAGCTCAGTCGATGGTAACCTCAGGAAATGGCTCGTATCAATCAGCCTTTTTATAGACAGGAATGCATGCCTAATATCATCTTTTGTAATTAATACAGTCCATTCCTCCATTCTTCCATTGACTTTGGTAGCTGAGATGTAATCTGATTTAATTTCTGTAACATAATCTTGTTTGTTTTTATAGTACTTCCCCCAGCTGATATTAAAATCCTATTCATTTAGTTGTATGCACTGTTAGATAGATGTGCATCTGTGGGTAGATTGTAAACATGGAAGAGCTGATATATGAAGAAATGCTTTCAGTGGGTTGGAATTACTTAGGGATGAAAAAATATTCAGAAAGCTGAGTGTCTAATAAGCCTTTCCCTTTCAGAAATGTAGCGGCAATGTTAATAAGACAAAGGCAGCAGTGGTTCTCCAGAAGCACATGTTATTTTGTTCAAAGTCTTTGCAAACTGAAAGAGTATCTTTAAGAATTTCCTTTGCCTGACTACAAACAATACAGTTTACATTTTATTCTAATTTCATAGAATGAACTTTAAGAATCAGGAAGTCTCATGTTTCGGACTGAATCAGCTGGTGAACATTCAAATTGTAAATATAGACTGGTGCCTGACCAATTATAGACATCTGTCATGTAGACATCTTCAGCTGACATTCTCCTTAGCATCAGAAGAGAGAAATTACATTTTTTTGGGAGCAGATCATCTTACTAGAAAAATAGACATTACAAATACGTCATGCTTAAAAGGGTCTGTTTCTTTCCAATTGTAAATTGTTCGTGGATTGTAGATGCTGATAGCTGCTGAAATCAGTTGTACCCAGTGAGTACCGCATGGATGGTAAAGGTGGATTTTGATGCCCGATAGGACTTCAGATGGCTTCAGTCTGGAGCTTTGCTACCACTAAGACAGCTAGAAGCACTTATGCTTCACCATTGATCACATAGGGAGGGGTAGTTTGCAAGGCTTAGACATTATTGGAGAGCATACCCACCTGAAGTGTCCTGGAATAAATGCAATTACAACCTTAATTTCCTACAACAGTGAGTTTCTTTTTGGAATTAATGGATCCTAGATACTTATACAAGAAGTTCATATCTAAATATCTGTGAGAACTAGACAATTAAGTGCAAAGACCCCTATCATGGTATGGAATCATAACCTGGTATTCATGTATCAGTAGCATACAGATATTCCAACTCAGATGGGAAGCACATCATTTTAAGTATTGTATAAAAATACAGTGAAAGACAGCACCTGTTTTAGCACCAAAAAATCTGAAATGAGATGACAAGATAAAGGATGTCAGAGGAGATGAGAGAAGCCTTACGTTGTGAAGCAGGTTAGGGGCAAAACCATCAGATTTCTGGAGCTTTTCTCTTCCTTGAGGTCATATTACCTTCCTACTCGGTGTACGCTCTAAGGAAATAAAGGTCAGCTATGGATAATGAACTCCATTACTCTAATTAAAAACAGAGCCTGCTTCCACTGCCTGCCCCTTGAGGAAATGCCTGGACTTGACTCCCATGAAATTGTTTGAATTTATTAAAACAGTGTGGTATATATGCTATTGAACTCCTGATTAACCAAAAGACAGTGGCAGAGACAGAGATACACACAGAGGTTGGGGATGTTGCAATGTGTCTGAGCAGAACTTAGATTCAAGTCATGGTACATCTCCTGTTTACAGTGTCAAAGCTTTAAATCTGGTTTTATACAGAGATTATCTCAGGTCCTGAAATATGCTTATCCTTTGAAAGTCAACAAGATGAGGACAGTTCAGTCTTGGGACTGTATGCAATGTAAACACAGGTATAGAAGTGGTCTGATCATTCATCCTTATACAGTGTCTCAGTTCTTGCCTTCTCAAGGCTAGGCAAAAGATAACAAGAGCTAACAATTTTTGTCATCAAAGACTGGCTAAAACGGTTGGTAACTCCTCAGTTTCCCTCCCTATAAGCATGCTCTGACTGAAATCACTTATCTTGGGTTAATCAGTTTCCTCTGCGTTATTATAATCAAGAAAGAAACCAAAACTAAAACCAAAAATACCCCGTAATGATTAAGTGCATACATGAGAGATGCTGCCTATACTGCCTGATTTCAAATAAGCATTTTGTCTTAGATGGGATTCTTAAAACTAAAACAACCAAGAAAAGCTTTTTCCCTGAACTAAAAACACCTTAGCTATTTTTTTGTACTACGGAGCTGAACAGTAAGCATAAATGCAGCTGTTAAATCAGTTGCATTATGAGCCTGACAGACCTAAGTATAGCTAGTTCTACTTGTCTTGTGATTAATGTCAAGTAAAAGTAGGTGACAGTAATTGGTGTTGTTGGGAAATGAGTTCTCCTGAGAAAAGAGCAGTTCTGTAAATGTAGAGAAATGCGGCATAGCATGGATTGAGAGCTTACTGTGTCAAGATGAAATTCCAAATTCAGAACTAGGGAGTGAAATTATGCAGCTAATGAAATATACATCTGAGGAATCCCTCTAAAATATTCAGCTAGAGTCATCCCTAGCTTACGTCTGGGAAGGCAAAGAGTTGTGCCTGGTAGTAAGCCCATTATCTCTAAGAGTGGCATTCCGTATTTTTTGATCATGTAATTTTATGTGGAATTAAGGCTCAGTAAAATGAGATGATCATTAAAAATAGTCCAGGTAAACAACTTCTGCTGAACTTAATGACATAATATTAAAGTTCTGAGTCATATTCATTACCTCACACCCTTGTCTCTCTGGACAAAAGCCAATTTACAGAGTAAGACGTCAATGTGTGAGCATCCTCACGCAGGTCTGCAAGTAAGCCAGGCTGCTATGTTTCTGTTATACTCAATGGAGCGCTACTCTTTGCTGCCTGTGGAATTCACAGAGTGATTCAGCTCATCATATACAGGTATACTGAGGTAAACACAGGACTTTCTCACAAGGGACTTAATGCAATTGTCCTCAGATAGTCTTCCAGTGCCATTCGAGATGCACGGAGGTATCCAGATATCCATTTAGGGCTTATGGATGACACAAGGTTTAAGAGCAATGCATGTGTTTCTGGAGAGAAGACGGATGCCAGACAGTACTCTAAAATGGCAATAGAGAAATATATACTACCTACTACATGAAATATATATAGTACCGTAGTACATAATACATATATCTATATCTACCTACTACATGAAATATATATAGTACCATAGTACATACTACATATAATATATCTATACGATATACTGTAGAAAACTGAACTGAGTCTTCAAAATCCAACTCATGCGTGCCCACCTTCATATAGATAGCCAGCGAGTGATTCAGCCGCCCGTGTGCAACTCTACAGAGACTCTCTGAGATGCTCTGGAATATTGTGCCACGTCTGCCAAACCATGCTGCTGTCTCTGATGCTACATGGAATGCCAACAGAAAATAAGTCCCAATGGTCAGGAGGTGGGAATGTATGATAGAAGGGTGAGAAAAATAGAATATGTCACTGGGATCTTGATCTGGGGATCCTGGGGTCCCAACTGGGAAATGGGAGTGTGAGGGAGTGCAAGTGATAAGAGGCTGCGAAATGAGGCTATGGGTTATATCCTTGGAAATGAAAACAGCTGATCTGCTTTTTCAGAATAATTGAGGGCTGTGCTTGAAAATTTTTTTGGGGGTGGAAGGATAGGATAGGATGGGATGGGATAGGATGGGATGGGATGGGATGTGTGGCCTGTTCTTGACCTCTGAGAAATAAAAGATCGACACAGTATAAATTAAGGTATAATAAGTGAGTTGTAACTGTTTTATAGTTCTGGCCCGTTCCTTTTGCCTCTTTCAAGGCTGAAGTTATGCCACATACCAGTGACTGTACAGTTTGGCAACATTTTAAAGGCACAAAAAAACAAGGAAGAGGATCATTTACTGCACATAGTGCTTATAAAACCCACAGTAGGAGACAGAGAAATTTAGCTTTGTTTTGAGAATAAATGAAAAATCTAAGGTTAACGGGTCTGGTGGGTCACCTGCCACTACTTGGGACACACCATGACATAGGAGAAGACCTGCAGAGAAGTAGTCCTGCTCAGGTAGTATGTCTCACAGTGGGAGCCTCAAATTTGTGCTACAGCTCACCATTGGGTAAGAGGTGCTCAGGAGCACGAAAAGCACAAATCTGAGGAAGAAATCATGGGACTTTGCGATAAATATGTGAGATGCCAGAAAGGCTGGAAGGATCTCTGTTAGTGGGCTATATTTAAAATAATTTTTTATTTATAAAGATTTAAATGTTGTTATGTTCATAACAAATTCCCAGACAGTGATATTAAAGAGACATGAACTGATAATTAGTGGAAGAAGGCATCGCTGATATGTTCTGAAATATATGTAAATTAATATGTAAATAAGAAGACCTGGGTTAAAACTGTACTGTTTGAAGAATGTTTCTGTAGGATTTTTTTGAGAAGACAACTTTCATATCTGCTGGTCAAATTTCTTGTCAGGCCAATGAAGGTATACAAAAAAGGGGGACAAACTTCTAAACATTTTTTTATTTATTTTCTTTCTAAAATTAACTTGTCTTTTTACTTAAAACACTGTAACTGCTACTTGTTGATTTCTGGTAAAATAAGTCTGTGGTTCTGTGCAATAATTTTAGTGTGACTGCTGAGAGTTGGAGGCAGAAGCATTAACATATGTTAACTGAGACTTTTCTAATTTAAAATTAATCATACATTGAATGTAGTTGATAGGACTGAATGAAGTGAGATATTATTTGAGCTTTATTAACATACTCTATTAACAGAAAATACCACTTCTATCCAATGTACTGGTGATCAAGACAGATTTTAAAACAGTGTGCAGGCTTGTACAGATGAATACAGATGGTGCATGAAACAATTCTAAGTGCATCAATCAATTGCTTCAAGTGTATTTCATACACAAGAAAATACATATTGCTTTGTATTACCACAATTATGCACGAAAGTGCTAGATTCCCAGTACGGCTCTTGGTATGCAAAGACGAAGTCAATCAGGCAGCGCTGTTTCCTGTGTCATTTAGGATTACTATGAAATCCTCCATCTGGACCAAACAGAGGAAAAAGTGGAATGAGAAAACATGATGACATAGCCTTGCTCTCCCAAGTGCTTCCCTTATACCTTGGGGTGGAACAGAAAAACAAAAGGTAAGATATCTACATATGAAGTAAGGAAGAAGTGACAGTAAAGCTATGCTTAGAAATGCAAGGAGAGGCGGAAAATTAATAGTGAAGGTCAGAAATCTGTCTGTATTCACTTGTAAATTCCACACATTTTTAGGCAAGGCAGTCATCATAGTAGTAGTAGTATTAGTATAGGTATATAAAAGCATAGTACTACTGATAATTTTTTCATCCTCTACCTCATATGTCAGGATGGGAAGAACATTCTGATGTGATGGAGCTCCATACAGAATCCACTTATTATTGCTGTTCTGCTAGAGCCACCATGAAGACTTTCTAAGAAGGATGATGGTTTAAACTATACATCCACATGAGGACACAAGTAAGAGTAATGAGCATACTGTTCTTACAGATACAGATATTCAGTATTTATTCTGCTTTTTGCACTTGGGATAAATACTGCATCCCTGAGGAGACAATGGTCAGCTCAGCCTTACTATGCCAATGAATTCTGCTCTTTCCAGGGAGATACACAACAGGTATTAATAATTCAGGAAGAGTTGCTGCTTCCAACACCTCCAGCACCAGACCTGAAGTGGATGTATCATCCTGAAGGGAATCTTCATCAGAGCAGACTGCTTTCTGAGAAGAGTAACCTGTATCTCAGAAGCACCAACTTGACCTTTATTTCATTCTGCTGTTTACTCACAAGAAGCTTAGCTCAGGAACTGCAAAGACAGAGATCCTCAGTGTCAGAGCCAAGAGGTTAAAGTAGAAGAATGGACCTAAAAAGCTGTCTGTGGAAGTAAAATACAAAATCTGAAAAGGAAATAGAAGTATTTAGATGTTGAGGCAAAGATAAAAAAAAAAAAAAAATGTTAGACTTGAAAGAGATAGAATTAGATTGGGAAATACAGTGTAGTGAAATCCAGCACTAGAATAACAAATTTCAGAAGCAAACATAATATTACCATACCAGCATTACAGCTGAATTGTGGAATAGTTTGGAGTATGGATCTTCACTTTTGCCTGAAGTTTATCCACAGTTGTTAATCTCTGAATTCAACGTCTGCTTGTCAGCTAGAAGATTGTTTACCCAGTGAGTCTACTAGCAAATGTTTAGAAGATATATGTACTTTGCTAAGGGCTTGTTTTAGATCTGGACAACGTTTTGATCACCTTTACATTTCCCAAATGAAACCCAACATTGACTGAGAACCAAGTCTCTCTCTCTCTGTTTTTCCAAAGATATTTAGCTCTAAGGTTTTTGTTTTGTAGGACTCACTTTATGTATCAGCAGGTGTTCTTTTTCTTCTGAAACACTGCTTTAGGCTTACAGAAACTCCAGGAGGTTGGTATCTGAGACTCTTGAGAGAATAATAAAGAACTAGCAAGGGAGAGACATGGAAGATGATGAAGCAACGTATTATAGGGAGTTACATTTGTAGGAGGACAAGTATATGTGAACTTCACATAAGAGTACCTGATGCATTGAAAAGAGTATGCATATTTCAGCAAATATTTCAGCAAATATTTCAGCAAACTACACCAAGCCCTTTTATCCTGGGACTCACAAGTGACGTGAGTTTCCAAATGTGCCTCTGGAACTTTGCTCTAGATATTCTAGGAGTATTTAGATTAGGCAAGATATTGTCATTCAAGATCATTGTCTCCAACAATTACCTTCCCAAACTTCTCGTTTTCTCTAGGAAATAGCATAAATTCTAGCCGACTTGGGGACAGGATTGAATGAAATGACACATCCATGAGAACTATGCAGATTCTCTAGCTGTGTATGGGTTTTTAAGGCTGCTAGCACCAAAGCAGAGGTTTCTTTAGGCAAAACACATTTTTCTATGTTAGGTGCTCCACAGGAGGCCAGAGGAGGGAATGAGACACTCACCGGGAAATAATCTTTTCTGAAATCAATTACTCAAAAGAGAGGCTTTGCCTTTGATATGGATTCACCCACCAACTCTCTACTTGGAACTCAAGCACCTATATGAAGAGATTAGGGTTACATCTATATTAACAAGTAAAATGCACTAGGCATTGTTTTCAGTCCCTCAGACACACATCACCTGTGCCGATACTCCTAAACCCTACAGACTCCCTAACAAGAAATCCCCAAAGGTAACAGGAATGTTTCTGGGTTTGCCTGTTTTTCTTTATCTGATATTTCTGAGAAAATGCTGAAAATCCCTAACAATAGATTAGCTGTTATATCTTTGCAGCTAAATAGCACAGCTTGAGTTGAGATGTTGTTCTCACTGATGCACAAAGCTTCTATTTATCAACTGAGTACACAAATATCAGGGAACTGTGCACAGCTGTCTGAGTATGCCTCTTCATCAGGGCAACCACTTGAGATTCATTATTCCCCTGATAGCCTGGGAAAACCACTGTTTTGGCTGTTCAGAATTGTAAGTTCCGTCATGCTGTACTACTCAACCAGGGCATCAAGGCCGAGACTCCTCTCCCCTAACTTCAGATATCCACAGCCTAGAGGTTTCCAACTGCAGTGTAGCCACCTGGGCTCCTATTATTCCCTTAGCAGAACAGCCACTTTAGGTTATGGTTAACTTGATGTTAGACACTGTAAAGTGGGATGACTGGTTCCATATATATCACAGACCAGACCATCACTAACTGTAAATGTTTGCCAGATGAAAAAGCCACATGGAAATCTCTCCAGTGTAATATGACTGCATTTATTAAAATAAATCCCATATTTCCTCATTTGCGGTTTTCCCACTATTGAGCTGGTTTAGAATACTAAGAAAGAGCTTGTCCCCATCTTTTCCTGGAGGTTTCTGCCACTGTAGCACGCTTATCAGAAGACAACATTCTGTTCTAGTCCAAGAATCAGTCAGCCATGAATAAATTCCTAATGGGGTAGGCTTGAGCGAAGACATGAAAATTTATGCTGGAGCAACTGGGAAGCTGTTTTCTCTGCTGATTCCACTATGGATAAGCAACTTCTGGCAGAGAAGTTATAATAACAGACTCCAGGGTGGTAGCTTTTTCTGCAGTAGTACCTATAGGAAGGAGCATGAAACTGAACTCCCTGCAATACTCCGCCAGTGGAGCCACAGTGGTTTAAAACAGCTGAGAACATGACCTTTTTTCTCACCTATTTTAAAATTGCTTTGTTTTAATTCTTCAGAAGGATTCTTCTCCATCCATTAGTTAAAGAATATAATATCTAAATACACTGAGACAATCTGTGTAGCCATAGAATATTTGGCATAATGCATAAACTGCTTTAAAAAAAAACAAAAAAGAAAGGCCTGTATTAATCATGAAAGAATAGCAGAATGAGTGCTATGATTCACAGGGGTCCCTAAGCACAACTAGGAGATGTATTTGCCTTGAAACAGTTCATCTGGTGCTTGCAATCCTTTGAAAGTCCTTATACATTCTCCTTTGGTTTTACTAATTTTTTTAGGGATTTTCATCTGGAGTCTGATTTTTTGCCAGTAAGATTTTACAGCAGCATACATGGATTTAAGTACTAAAATACCTTCTTTTTAACATGTTATTAAGTTTATCAAAAGCTGCCGTACAAGAAAAGACAGATAATCCTGAATATGGATGAAAAACATTTGAGGTATTGTAAGTTTATTTATATCTTTCAAAGTCTACCTAACTTATTTAATACCTCCCATTGGGCAAATCATTCGGTGTGACTCAATTTCTAGTTACGGCATTATTATTAGCATAATTTTGATATAATTTTGATGACCTATGCATTCTAGATCACTATTTTGCAGTCAATAACTGTGCATATTGTGTCAATCTAAACATAATGAAAGTTCTTTCAAAACCTACCCCAAATTAATTGCACAAAATACCTTAATAGTCAATGTTCTATCTGCAAATCAGAGATGAAGAGCCGAAGTTGGCAAAGCCTGATACTTTGAAGAGTTAAACACTGAAAAGTGCTCTTCTGGATTTCTAGATATCATAAAAGACAAATAGCTGTGCAGTTGTAGACAAGCTGCCACCAAAAAGCATGTTCCGCCTACTCTGATAAACAGATCGGATAGCTCTGCCTCTGCTTTCATGCACTCAATGCATCACATGGAGCTTTCTTTTTTACCTGTTTTCATGTTGGTTTCCTCACTATTTATTCTGCTGTCTGACAGCATTTCATTTTTATGTTTAATGAGCTGTAGGGTAGAAGAAATTAGTTCTCTATTTCTTGTTTTGAATCGATTAATTTCTTGCAATTTTTGGATTTTTGTTCTTCCCATTTCAGCATCTGTAGCTAAAAGAAATAGCAATTTTCAGATAGAAAGTGCTTTATTGTGTGGGTTTTTAATCCTCCAGTAAGAGTTTTAGGCATAATATCTTCATTTCTGGAAGGCAAATAGATACGTTACCGAAAAATTGTACTAGCCTTTTATCTTTGGAAGGCCTACTGAGAATAGTCAGTGGGACTCACTGGTACTTTAACTGACAGGAAGAAAAATGAATGTACAGAAATAAAGGGGGAGACTGCTTTTGTCATGTTGGATGGGGAATCAAAGAGATTTGGGCTCAAATGTTAAAATGCCACAGTGTCTCTGTGCAACACACAGTGATCTTTTAGCTAGAGAGTTCTGGAATCAGAAGCAGTCTGGACATATCAACTTGGTGCTCAGGTAAATAGCTCACCTATAAATCTGATATAATCAGTCTGATGAGCTGTTACACAAACGTGTGTGTACACTCTCCTCCCTTTGTTCTTGTTCCAATAGGTCCAAATTCTATGAGTTGTCCTGGATTTTTATGTTTTAATTGTTTCCAAGCTGAAAGTGGATCCTGACCATCCCACTGATTTATCCATCTTCACTCTGAAATGGGTCCACTCTTGCTTGTGAGGAGTTTCTTCTGTTCCTCACTTGCTGCAATGAATAATTCATACTGAGAAGATGACAGAGGCTCTGCACATTTTATGCCTAGGATTGGGTGCTAACAATCCTTTTTTGAACATCCATGAGAGATTTCTGCCACCAATACTGCATTTATTTGTGAACACATTCGTGTTGTTAGAAATGATCAGACGTTATTTGTTTCCTAACTAGTACGTTGTACTGGGCTATTCTGATTGCAGTCAATCGTATTGATATGTTTTCAGATTCAGTGGAAAATGAACTGGCCTAGTGAGAATTACTAATACCCCCTTTTTCTTGATCTATAGTTTTTTCAGTTGTTTTATTTTGGTTTGCAGTTCTTGGAAGATGATAAGATTCCTTCCTTGCTTTAAAATGTGAATTCTTCTGCTGAACTGTTTATTCATGACTAAGATTAATTTTCTGAAGTCCATTTCATGTAGATTCTGATAATCTAAAAACTGTAGGGCTTGATGAAAAACAGTCAGCATCTATGTTCTTCCAATATGTAGCAAGTACTGAAACTTGATTTCTTAGTGGAAGAGAAATCAGCTGTGTCAAGTCTAGATATACTCCCCATATCAGTCATCTTCCAGAAGCCTTGTGAACCACAGGCCATGATTTCACCTGTACCATCCTAGGCCCAGTTTCACGCAGTACAGCTGTGGAACCTTGGCTTAGTTTTGCTGGGAAAATAATTTTCACCTGAGAGGAAGACCATCTGTTAAAGCCACGCACCAAAAGTAAAAATGCAGGCGTCAGTGAAATTATTGAGACAGTGATAAGTAGCGATTCAAGAACTGAAAAGTATTGATGTGAGAAGGTATTAAAACCCTTAGGAAAAAAAAACAGAGAACTGAAAGATGGCAACTCAACAAGACAAAGAAACAGCCTGCGCAAAGGAGCAAAGCAGGCTTGGCCAGCAGAGATGCTCTACATGTCACATTTAGGGTCATGCCCACATTAATCTTTCACTTAATAATGTATGGATCCTTGTTCTCCACAGTGTGTGTCAGTCAATAAATATTTGCTGTGTACTTTTCACTTGATGCTCTGCTCACACAGTGTATTTGTGCATGGGAGAAAATACCTAAACTAACATGGTCTACTGAGCTAGGATTTGGGGGGATGATTGCAGTCTCATGCCAAGCACCGGTGTCATGTACATCGATTGAGTTTGAAAGGGCAGAGCAAAGAATAAGCTCTTTTGCTCTTCGCAATAACTCTACTTATCTACTTCAGCCCAGGTGCCTCTAAACTGGTGGTTATACAGCATTTGTTCCATGCTGTACCATTCTTACATGCTGGGCATCAAGCCTTGAACTGTTACCTGCTAGAGTGCTACCAGATGACTTCTGCCACAGTCCTGCTGGTGTATATCAACCTAAGGAAATGTCCTTTTAGCTTCAAATCAGAATTTTACACATTTATTTGAAAGTGATTTACACATCTTCTCCCAACCCATCATTTACAATGAGTTGTTGTTCTTGTTGCACTGAATGCATAGCTCTAATGGGAATATTTTTTAAAACTTTTCAGAACCTCTATCTGGAAGCAGATTGAACACTGGTGAAGGGGCACAGTGGCAAGCAAGACAGACTAACTGAAGAAGAAAGTCTGGGAGAATTGAAGTTCAAACAACTTGATACCTTTTCAGAAACAGGAAAAGATCTGTCCCATTCTGTCTAAAACTGGAATAAAATCAAACCCCTTGATATTCCATTTCACATATCAGTCTTGCCTTTTTTTTTAAAAAAAAAAAAAAAGGTAATATTTGCAGGAATGATTAAATCAGTCAGGTGTTTTTTATCTTGCATGGAAGTTTGTTTAAGTGAAAATTTTGATTGTGCCATGATTTAGACGCAGCTGGCAGCTGAGCCCCACACAGCCACTCACTTACTTCCCACCAGTGGGGTGGGGGAGAGAAGAAGAAGGGTAAAAGCGAGAAAACACGTGGGTTAAGATAAAGACAGTTTAATAAGTAAAGCAAAAACAGTGCATGCAAGCAAAGCAAAACAAGGAATTCATTCCCCACTTCCCATAGGCAGGTGTTCAGCCGTCTCCAGGACAGCAGGGCTCCATCACACGTAACAGTTGTTTGGGAAGACAAACACCACCACTTCGAATGTCCCCCATTCCTTCTTCTTCCCCAACCTTTATATGCTGAGTATGACATCTAATGGTATGGGATAACCTTTAGGTCAGTTGGGGTCAGCTGTCCCAGCTGTGTCCCCTCCCAAATCCTTGTGCACTCCCAGCCTCCTCGTGGGTGGGGTGGGGTGAGGAGCAGAAAAGTCCTTGACTCTGTGCAAGCCCTGCTCAGCAATAACTAAAACATCCCTGCGTTATCAACACTGTTTCCAGCACAAATCCAGAACATAACCCCATACTAGCTACTATGAAGAAAATTAACTCTTTCTCTGACAAAACCAGCACAGATTGACACTTCATAATATTCAGTAGCATGCATCTACCCTGCAAATCTGTGCTTTTCTTGAAAAAGATGAAATTCATTTTGCAGAACATCCCGCATTTTTCATGCATATGAGTCACATGTGTGATCCAAGGAAAGTGATATTTTGCTTTGTGCTTTTGATCAAAACCTCTTGCCGTGCTGTGGCTTTTTAGAGCACACCTGATAGAATCCATTATACATTTTTTCTGCTTCACTGGTGATAAAAAGCCTTAGAGAACTGACAATAGCAAGGCCTTCCTGCGCTTTGAAAACTTGTATTTTTGGTGAAAGGAACAGAATCAACTTCTTTTACCCCAGTAAAGAAGAAAAAACCCAGGCAACTCTTCCCATACATAAAACATAAAGCATATGAATAACACATAGGTCTGCCATCACGCAACTCCTCAGGAGATCCCAAAGCACAGTAGATACTCTCTATCATTCACATTATTACAACCAGGAGACTGAAGTGCATGGAGGTGAGGTAACTGATGAGCATCAAAAAACAGCCGTTGACCTGAGCCAGGGAAAGATTCTGTGTCTTTAACATCAGTCTATTGTGCCAGTGACAAGGGTTCACAGCATTATGACTAACAAACTGATCTAAGTGATTAAAACTTCGTTTGCTTTTCTGGAAGGAAGTTGTTCATTAGGCTTCTAGCTAACATTCAACTTTCATGATTAGAACTAAAAAATGGGACTGAATCAGCGCTGGCACTTCAAATACTCTCAAATTGCTGCAAACTTCAGAAACTTTTATTCCTGTCCATTACAGAAAAGAAAGATGGAAATAAAAAAAGAAAAAACATTTGAAAAAATCAGTCTTGGAGCTCTGTGGGCTTTCTACTGAACTGCTCACATTTGATCGAGTGCACCTGGATAAATGCCAGATCTTAGTCTTAGACAATCACTCTGTGAAGAACTATGAACATCTAGTTATAAAATCAACCAAGTTCACAGAATAATGGAAATCACCGCAAAGTGCATGTCTAAAATAGATCAGATCATCAAATCCCAAAGGTGTTGATTGTAAAGAGAGTTTAACATGACTAACTGAGCCACAGACATCCACTGCAGATGTCCAAGGACAAATGAAGAGTTTCCCTTCATTTATAAATTCAAATACAATATTGACGTAGTAAAGGACCAGGTCAGCAGCAAACACAGTTCAACTAAAGCTCTTCCTAGTGTTGATAGGCAATAAAAATGTCAATGATGTATTAGATTGCACATGGAACAATAATAAAAAATTATACTGGAGTATATTGTCTCTATGTGAATTGACAGAGCAGCTTCAATGGTAATGCACGTTTCATTCTGATGGTTCAAATTAAAAAATGTACTGCCAGAACTGAAGAAATTCCATAGAAAGGCCTTGAGATAAGGGAAGGCACAAAAAATCTGTCACATAAAGAGTTTAAAAAGACTGGGATTGTCCAATTCTGCAAGAAGTGCCTTTAGTGGACAGGGTGGCATCAGGTATACGGTTGGACTTGATGATCTTTGAGGTCTCTTCCAACCATAATGATTCTATGATTCTATGATTCTATGAATATAATAAAAGCCATATTCACTGTGGCTGTGCCTTTCCTTTGTCGCACATATTCAGGGTGCAAAATACCCATACCTGTGCACCTCTTAATGCCCAAATCTGAGATAGGCATCCTGGTCTCCATTTAGACTTGTTGAATAGACACAGAAAACTCTGGAGAGTCACTCATTCAGTTTCTTAAAGGTATTTAGAAGGCAGACAATCCCTATTCAGACAATCCCTTTCTCTTCATTGGTAATAAATGCTAGATAAATAAAATTTAGCTATCTGACTCTTAAGTCTTTAAAATAAGAGGAGATAAATCCTTTCTCCTCTTAAAATTGAAAAAAATGACAAAAAGTGGTACACGGATCTGCTTTTCCTCTGATTCCAAAAACGAACTGTGGATCTTACTGCTGAATGAAGTGGAGGATGCCTCTAAAAGCTAAGTAAGATTCCAGGAGAAACATGATCACAAGATGGTTAAAAAAAATATTTGGATATAAACCAAGTTATAAACGTATATAAAAAGGCTGTAAAAGACTCAGAATTGAAAAGATTACACTAATCTTTAACTTTTATTATTCAAAAGAGATAATTTGGGTTACAAACTGTAACATCTGCTTAATAAGAAGAATTTCACATTTTTCTCCACCAATGCTCACACTCAGAAAAAAAGTCATTAGGTTATTTCTGTGGTCCGTTATGTACATTTTTATGCTGATAGAGAAGATGGAAGTTTCCATTTCTGTCTAACATGGGATTTCCTCTTCTAGCTGGAAATTACCCAGTCTCATTGATCAAGTGCAATTTCCATAAGCTTCACCACAGCTCTGCAGGTTTTAATGACTGCACCCTGTCTAGCAATACTGTCTGCATTTGATTTACTATGCATATTACTTTTAAAGTCTGTCTCGAAGAACCTTCATTGACTTCTTCATCAGATACCCAAGTCTAATGATCATCTTATATGATTGGATGAGTGGCTGACTAAAACGCAGTGCCATGATAAAGTAAAACCTAGATCGAGACAGACTGATGTGGCTGAACACAGTTTAAAGGCCAAATAAAAATTCTGAGTCTGCACTGGTGTTTTTGAAAAGAAAGCTGATAGAAACACTGATCAAAATGAGACCTGCAAAATAGTTTGGAAAGTGAGTTATCATCACCTTCCAAAAAACCTAAAAGTCATGTTACGGATGATCAGATCATAACCCAAAATAGAATGAGATAATTTTTATAGCCTGTGGATACAGTGTAATTTGATTTAAGAGCAAATCCATGACTGTGGCAATGTAACTATGGATTGCTGACCGCATGTGTGTGGAAGAGCAAAAAAGACCATTGCTGTATGGCCTAAAGCAACATCTAAGAGCATGGATCTTAGCTGGAAGCAAGTGTTCAGAAAACACTTTGAGATTTTGTATAATTTCCATGTGGTAGAACACTGTGTGGCATCATCAGCTTCAGGTTCAGTTGCAGTGAAATTCAAAGCAGAAGATTTAAACACAATGTCTACAAGCTTTCTCCCGAAAGGTACATGGTTAATGGTCTGTTTTATTAAAAGCTGAATTCCAGGAAGTCTAAATAGTCACAATGATTTGGGGTTTCAGGTTCAATTGTTTGTTTTTTTCTTAATAAAGCTTACATTCATGTACACTTATTTTTGTCTTTCTTCTGCACCTCCTACCAAGCATGCTCTTCTTACTGTGGTTCATGGATACAAATTTTTCAAGGAGCATTTGTTTTCTTTTTTTCTTAGTACTTAGAAAAGATCATATATCGGTGTGGTCTAGGTCCCAGAAAAAGACTTTGTCTCCTGCTCCAGGGCTTGAAGGTGCTCTGACACACCTTGTGAGGTTGTAGTGGGTGTGGGTTATGGGTAGTACAACACTGCACCAGGCTTACCTGAGGGTTCTAGCCTGACAGCAGTAGAGGTCAGTGCCATACCACACTAATACTCCCTGTTGGAGAAAAAGCTTTTCCTCAGTCAGGTATACTGAGAAAGTTCAACTGTTTGCAAATCTTGTGTGTCTCTGCACTGTGCTTTCAGTGCCAACGTGACTTGTGAAGGAGCAGGATGGGGTACTGAGTTCTATAACATAAATATACCTTAACAGTACATACAGTGCCTAGCACAGCTGCAGGTTCAGCACCTTTATTGTGCAACCACTTGTTGAACTAGAGATTTCAGCCTAATCCTTAAGAAATCCAGCACCTTTCAAGTTGAACCGATGACCTTCTCTTAACACATGAATAGCTTCATGTCTCCAGATTACTTCAGGTACTGATGAACTCTGAAGCATCAGATTAAGCTGAGCAGAACAGATTAAATCCTGTGCCGTGTAAACACTAAGATCTTGGATGCTAAAATACACAAGTTGATCTAATGTTCCAAAGCATCTGGCAGACATTGTGTCATGGATGAATAATCCTTTACCGTAGCCCACACAGTGCTGCCATCTCTTAATTTATTTATTTAAAGGTAGATTATACTCACATACTGGTACCAGGGAGAGGCGAGTTTAGCTCTAGAAATATCTACAGAGATACAGATGAGTAACATTATAAACCCGTTAAAGCGTCATATAATTTTACTCTTTAGCAACTCATGGGAAGTCCTGCTTTTCACTGATGACTTTAGACATTTTTACTGAGCAGTGTAAACTGAAATTGATGTAATAAATTAAGAAAGTCTGAATAGCCTTTTAAGGATAATAATTATTCCAACTCATCATTTCTTGTTATTTCAGTTTTAGCAAAATCAGTATGTCAGTGCACTTACTTAGGGCTGCAAGAGAGATGTCAGAAGAAGTAGAACTGGTTGTGAGATGTACCACCTCCAGGAATTTCACAGATTGGCACCCACACTTCACAGTGTATAAATGTCCTTTTACTTAAGCATCCAGTTGTGGATGCTTAAGTGGATGCTGAGTACTATATCTAGTTCTGGAGTCCCCAGTACAAGAAAGACATGGACCTGTTGGAGCAAGTCCAGAGGAGGCCACAAAGATGATCCGAGGGCTGAAGCACCTCTCCTATGAAGACAGGCTGAGAGAGTTGGGGTTGTTCAGCCTGGAGAAGAGAAGGCTCCAGGGAGACCTTATTGTGGCTTTTCAATATATCAAGGGGGCTTGTAAGAGTGTGGTAAGGCACTCAAACAGACTAACCAGAGAAACTGTGGATGTCCCATCCCTGGAAGTGTTCGAGGTCAGGTTGGATGGGGCTTTGAGAAACCTGATCTAGTGAAAGATGTGCCCAGCCAAGGCAGAGGGGGTTGGACTAGATAATATTTAAAGATTCCTTCTGACTCAAACCATTCTATCGTTCCATGATTCTCTGACGTCATCCTTATTTACTCATTCACAGCTTTATGAGTATAAGAACACGAGGGTGACCACAACAAGTCAAATAAAAAGTTCCCCTAGTTCAGTGTCCCACTTGCACTGGTGCTTGTTCATGGAAAAGTTTAGAAAAAGGTCAGCCATGTAGTGATATTATCCTGCCATATTCCCCCAGCCTCCAGTGATTTGTAGTTTAGAGGCTTCCTGAAAGAAAATTATGTCTTTATATTAATAGCCCTCAGTAGACTTTGCCATCCTAAATTTCTTCAGAGCTTTCTGTACCTGAAAATGTTCAGCCTCTGGAGCATCCTTTGGTGAAGAGTAACAGTTCAAATGTAAGATATATGAAGAAATATATCCTTTTGCTTTTTCTATACGGATCACAAAAAGCCATTGCCTCTATATTGCCTGTAAGAACTAACAGTCTTTCAGAATCTCTCTATTATTCTCATAGTTCAGGTCAACTTCCTACCATTGTACCTGCAGAAACCTGCATGAATTTTCTAATACCAAATCTCTATAAAGAATGATGGAACTTTTTTCATCTTCAAATTGAGATGAATTTCAAAGAGATAAGCCAAATCCGGTTCTTCTGGTTTTTTGTTTGTTTGCTTGCTTTGTTTTTAAATCTTTCTCTCTTCCTCTGATCTTCTCTGTCATCCCTACCCTTCCCTGTACATTATCTTTCACTGTTTGAATGCCAAACTAGACCATAGATAAGTGCCAGTGGGAATTTATCACCTCTAGCAATTCACATCCAAGTAGGGAAATGTGATTTTGCCCTAGTACCCAATTGGGATTCAAGAGACTTTACTGCCCTTAACGGAGCTACCTCCATTTACATCAGCCAAGAAGCTCAGCTACTAAGCATAATGAGGGCATTGAGTGAATCACTTCTTGATGTGAAGTACTCTTTAAACTGGGAAAGCCCATTTTGTGTTGTTCCTAACAGCTTCTCTCTGACGCAGCTGACACAGTTCTCAGCTTCCTCACAAACGACAAGCAAAGAGGCTCCTCGAGAACAAAGTATGAGCTAAATAAAATACAAGTTATATCTGTGATGTTACCATAGCAATCAAAGTTCATGCCTGATGCCAAAATGGTACAACTATAATCACTGATCAAAGGAAAGTGTCCAGTTGTCATGGCAACTCTGAAAGACTTGTACCTCAATTTCAGTATCTCCACAATTCTAAATAAATAAATAAATAAATAGGACTGCTAGTGATCTGAATAATTAGAGCTTATGTCTTTTCAGTATTATCCTATGAACATGACATGTTGAAGCCAAACAGCATGCTAAACCCTATCAATAAATCCCACAGTTTTGTCAGTAGCCCATGCGTACACCATAGCCACATTGGATGCTGTTAATTTCTTTTTTCCTGACATGTGAAAGTGTTTCATGGCCCGATGCCTGCTGGAACGTGTATTAAGGCATCCTACTATGTAGTGTGGGGGTGGCTTTGATGTTGGACAACAGAGTCCGGGAGTAAGCTGCCCAAGGACTTGTTCATCTGAGATTTCAATAATAGTGAAAAGAATATAGTAAGAAAAGCCTTTGTAACACAAGCAAATCTTAGTAGAAGTCAATTCAAAACTACTGTGCTATTTTTCTTAATATGAAAGTATGATTACTGCAGATACTGTGTATGTGCATGTATGAAATGCAGCCTGAATGTTAACTAGGAGTTAAAAATATCTCAGGTCCACTGAGGAGAAGAACAAAATCTTTTAATGCAAAGTACACATAATTGGCAGAACACTATCGGAGAGCTGGAGTCTTGCCTAGATGTAAGTCAATCTTTATCCCATGTCATGTGTCCCAGTGATTATTTTTCTGTTAGCATTTCAAGGAGTGAGACAGAAAAAAAACAAAGTGAAAAAAGTTATAATTCCAATTACTTTCTGGGGAAAAATAAAATATCCTTTAATCTCTCCCCTTCCTCTCCCCTGTTTCTGTACTAGGAGAAAATCAATGGCTCTGTTCATTTATGTTTCTACCAGTCCAAACTGAAATTCAGTAGCATGTATCATGATGTATTTTCAAACAACTTCAAAAGGTTTTGCCTGCACACTTTCCCCCTTAAATGGCAAGCTGTTAAAGCATGTCTAGGGACAGGAGTTTTTTGATGTATCTTGCAAATACTGAATAATATAGAAACCACACGCACTCTAATGAAGTAGGGCACAGAAAATACTGGCAAATAGCTTATGAGGAACTCTTTCTTCTTTTTCTTCCTGTCTGGATCAGGATGCACTACTGTTTTCAATGCAAGATATTCAATGTTTGAATCACCCGTAATAAGCTTGCTTAGACCTAATTCTACTTCCAATACTGACAAACCACCTAGCATAGACAATAGGTCACAAAGGGAGAGCAAGTGCTTGGAGACTTCTACATTCTTCATCTGTAGCAGTAACTATTCATTTGCCATTGCTTAGTATTTTTCAGAACATTTTTAACACCAGATTTTTATTTTTCTCTTGTTGTCTAAAGCAATTGAGTTTATTGCTAATGAGAGAAAACTTGGTAGAATTCCAGGTAACCATTTTTGGATATTATATTCAGGTACTTCCAATCCTCTGTTTCTTGCTGGGAACATTGCCAAAAATGCAACAAATAGTAATGTTTGGAAAAGATATTTTGGGTGTTGGGCTTTTTTTTCTGTAAGTAGGTTATAGCTAATCACAAGATGACATATGTAATATTTTTTACAAAACTGTAATAATAAAATTACTTGTAAATTTTTCATTATCAATACTGAAGGAAATGGTAGACTATTTAATAAATACTCATTGATTAAAACTTTAACTTTTTCACAAAATTATGCATTGAAATAGAAATACATGATTTTACACATTTTATCTGTTCCAAGGAAGCAAACTGTAAATCATTTTCATTCCCTGCAAAGTTAATCAAGCATTTCCTTATTATGATGATAACATGTATACTTTCTTTTTGTAAGCCATGAACCATTATGAAGCAAAACGATGATTTTTTTCAGTCTTTTCCGTTAAGAAGCCATCATACTGATCTGTTAAAAAAAATGAAATCTTTGATCAATTTCTTCTTCATCTGAAAAATATTAGGAACACAAAAGCAGATGCAGTGGATAGAACCAGAAGGTCAGTCCAGCCTGATAACTTCTCTCCATTGGTGGCCAGAACTGTATGTCTGCATGAGCATCTAGAACAGAGCAAGCATATGGGTGTTGTATGTCTGAGTTGTACTGCTCCCTACAGACTCCTACTATTTCAGGATCAGGAATGCTTAGTATGGAATGTGTCCTTGTTTTTTATCTTCTGTGAACTTCAGTTTGCCCTTGGACCCATGAAAAATTTTAGTACCTGAAATATCTTTTGGTGAGGAGTTCCATAACTAGTTATATTTC
This sequence comes from Cariama cristata, assembly GCF_000690535.1. Taxonomy (NCBI): domain Eukaryota; kingdom Metazoa; phylum Chordata; class Aves; order Cariamiformes; family Cariamidae; genus Cariama; species Cariama cristata. The sequence goes on along the minus strand of NW_009603114.1, from coordinate 39,074 downwards.
GCATAGAGAATTGTCTTGGTTTTTCGTTTGAGTTTTTTTCAGTCTGTTTTGAAGACATTTCCTCCTATCTTCAGTTAATGCCTCATTCCATCTTCTCATGACTTCCTAGACTTCTACCACACCCTTCATAAGCTGTCTTATTTTCTGAACTAAAGAATCTCACATACCTAGTCATTGCTTATGCAAATGCAGGTCAGCACCTCTAAATACCCTTCCCTTCTCTGTACCTATTCTTGTTCCCAGTACATTTTGTAGATGGACAATCAGAACTTGATATTGAGAGGTCCATGGATTTATACAGCACTATGCAGATTCTTTCAGTCTTGCTGTCTATTATTTTCCTAATAATTTTCAAGACTAGATTTTTAGGTTATTATTTGTGCTATGTTTTTGTCATCTCCTGCTCTATCAAAAGTCAAATGTGTCAAAATATCCTTCTATAATTCCTCATAGTAGTCCTATTTCCTCAGTATTCCAAATACTGTCCTCAGCAAAATGTCACGTCACCATTTGCCCTTCTCTTTTTCAAATCAGTTGCAAATATTTTGACCATCCTAGGTTATAGCATAGACTCAGAGGGATCCCATTGCCCACCTCATCCATTGGGAGAAATAATTATTTATTCCTATCTTCAGTTTCAAACTTTTTATACAACTATTTAACCAAATTATATCCTTCTCTTTTATTCAGCAGCTATTAGTTTCTCTGACAACCTGTTTAAACAGTTTAGATAGACAGTTGTTTGGCCCAAGCTCTCAGTGTGTAAGAATCCATACTGAACAGAACATAAAGGGTAATAGTTTCCATGAAGTGGGAATGGATCTTTACCGTGTAAGGAAAATAGTTTTCCTGCAAAGGAGTCTTACAAACAAATGTTTTAATCCCATTCACATTGCTCTCAGATGAAGCCTTTATAATGATACAAACTGTAAGCTGAGGAAGCTCTAAACTGATGGTCCAGAATTTTACACAGATATTCACATTTCCTTGAAAAACATTGTAGACAGAAGGGCTTCCTCTCAGATTTTTTATCGTATTTTCTACATTCATGGTGGAGAAAGGCCTCATTCCCTTTCAGTAGAGGCACTGATTCACCACTGCTCCTACTTTTATAGGCAATGTCAGGTGTTTTATTAATCACAATATTTCGTGTCTCTATATTTTTATTAATATTATATTTTATACTCACTTAATGTAGTTATTTTATATTAAATTTCTTAAATATTTTAAATATTTTACTACATGTATAAAGTTTGTAATACAAATTTTACTATATAATTTACACCTTTATACCATGGTTCCATTTAACAAGAAGTCTGACGAGAGGCAACTTAGTAACAGATCAAAACAGCCATAACCTCACAAAAGAAAAAAACGCAACTCACACAGACTGACTTCGAATTTGTTCAAAAAACAGAACAAGGAAAATGACAGGGCAATATGTCCTGACAGTCTCAAGGTAAAATCAAGTATCATTTGTACTCTTCAGCAGATATAATTTTGTTTTTAAGACAGTAGTTACTATAAATACTTAGTCATGTGAGGGTGTTTTGATTAATTTGGAAGAAATGTAAGTTTCTACTCACACTTGGATCAAATTAAATGTTTTAATGGGCAATCTGGTAGCGCACAGATCTTGCACGAAGGACAGCATAACCACAGCCTGACTTACTGAGTACTTTACTCCAAAAGGAGCCTCCTTGACTTCAGTCTGGTTGTTATTAAGCTAAGGCTTCTCTGTGTGGAGCACTCATTTACTCTTCATTTTCATTTAGGGGACAAGGAGCATTTGTCCCAGAGTCCTGAGAAATGGTTTATTTTATCATATTAAAAATTATAATCGTCATCTTTTGGTGCATTATATCCTGCCTTCCAAAGCAGAATAGCATAGCTAGTCATTACCACATACAGTGGAGAATGGGCATGAATCTGTTCCTTCATCAAAGTAATATTTTTTCCCCCATTTTCCATTTCACTGGTCTAGATGACACCTACACTGAGTCATATGCTGAAGTAGCACAAGAGATGAGTAATTAAAGCTTTGTTGAGTGCTGAAAGATTCTCTACAGTGGAAACAAGATGTCTTTGCATATCTATAATGGCTCAAATGCATCATTCATTAAAGGGTATAGCTTTCATTCAGAAATAACAGCTTTGAAAAAAGATTTCAGCTGGCATTGCATTTTAGTAGAGCTTTGTATGTGATTCGTGTAAGAGTCAAATGTGCACACACATATATTTTTATATAGATATGCGTATGTATGGGAGATGATTCAGGCTTTTATTTCCCAGATGGTTGCTGCAACCTAACTTTTCTGAAGCAATGATAAGATCGGTTATATAATTTGTTACATAAGAGTTTTTCCTGCAACTACCTCATTAAAACATTCGTTAAATGAGTAAGAATGAGCTGAACTCGGCAAATCAAACCTTAGGGTCAGCACTTGTGAGATGACAACGTTGTAATTTTGCAATTTTAGGGTCAAATTTCCCTCGGTGAAGTAACTAAATCTGATCATTTAAAAGTCAACCAAAAACCTCAGTGAGCCCTGAGCTCTAAAACAGAAAAAAAAGGCAAAAGAAGAGGCAAAAATTGAAAGAACAGTTCAACAAATTAGTGAATCTCTTGCAACTTTCTGAATTCCTGTTGTCTCCCCAGTACCCTGTGTCTGCCCTTTATGTCCCTTTTATAAACTTACCAGTTTATAGTAAGAAAAGAAACCTTAAATTAAAGTACAAACAATTGAAATGCTAAGTGGTTTTGGTAGCATTTACCAACTTAGAAAGTAGTTTCAGAGGGTTAGGAGCATATATTACCTCTGTCCTGGTGAATACTATGTTTGTAAAAACGAGGTCTCAAATGGGCTGAGTTCTCTAGATGGTGTGAAAAATATCCACGAATGTCCAAGTTGACTGGGAAGGAAATGACATCAGAAGAAGACCCACTGCCACATTTTCTTACGTCCTTCTGGTAAGAAAGTACAAGGCAAAAAGAAAATGCAAGGAGGAGAAATAAGACTTTCTAAGCCTAAGTGATGAATAAAATGTGCTGGAAAGGGAATCATGGATTCATATAGGGCTGGTTTTAACAAGAAAGAGATAAAGCGTTTTGAGAAAATCCCATTTCTTTTTTCTACTTGCAGTATAGTAAACAATCTCACAATTTATTTAAAACAATAGAATTGTACGCAGCTCCTGATGTAGGTATTCTAGGCCTGGTGTTTACGTGGTGTAGGTCAGTATATGTCCAGCTTATTTACTGCGTTGTGGTAATTATACATCATATGCAAACACATAATAACAATTTTACAGTCTTCATCATCGAGCCATAGCATGGGCTGTCATAAGCCGCTGAACAGGGATGACAGTTATGTTGTTGTACATAATAATCTTTCTTCAATTTAATAGGAAGATTGAAATTCAATCCTTGACAAAACTATGTCAAGATTCAGAAAGGGCAAGGGGTAGAAAAAATTATTGGAAGGTAAAAGCAGCACACCCCCCCCCCTTCAAACAGAAAATGCATGTGCTCTCACCTCACCTACCTTTTGCCTGCAGAAATTGCCTGACACCAGCTGCTAAACGGAGCTGAGCGCATAAAGACAACCTGAGAAGTGAGGACCCCCATGAATTCAAGAGCAATTACTTGGCTCGGCTGAAAACATCAATAGCGTGTGTTAAAATGGAATCCCGGAGCCGTGGATAATAGAAAATATGTACCCTTTGGCTGAGTGCTGAATTAAAGATCTGTTGGGAGATTTCTGCTGTTGTATGGCTGGGGCTGTTGTCAGCTTTCACTGTGAAGGCTGCACCTGAATTAAAGGAAGAATTTTACAGCATTTATTAAAGTTGATTTTAGCAAAAGCAAGTACTGCTCTGATACCGTGCCAGTAATTTGACTTTTTTTATTAAATATTACCTAAGCTCCACCTTACACTGTATATAACTGGAGTGTTTGAAAAGGTTATTGCTGAAAGTGAAAGCTTCCTTCTGAGGTAGCATTTACCCAGGAGAATTAAAACGAGCAGATTCCTCATTACATTGATCAACAGGGAGTGAAAATCTGCAACTGAAACCCAAGGCTGAGGAGAATTATGGCTCAGATTAATTCCCAGTGTAGATGTAAGACTTTAAGGTAAACTGAAACACTCTGCCGATGTCTTTCTCTTTTTATGGACTGTAACACTATGAGCATCCTATAAAGAACTGTCTCAGCTGGATGACTGCTCAGTTACTAGGTGAACCCATGGCTTTTGACCACTTACAGTGCTGTGTAAAATTGATCTAGATATTACTAACTAATTAATAATCATAATAATAAGTGAGGACAATGTTAATCCCTCCAATCTGGAGTAACCAGGTTCTACCTCCCTATGCACTCAGAGGTGCTTTGGGTGATCTGGACAGAAGACGTCCGATCTATTTAGTTGTGCTGGATGCAGATGTTGTCTCAGATGTTCTGGCCTCCCTGGCCCTTAGCTAGGAGTCAGAATATAGAAATATTGTATATGCATATATCTGTGAAATAGGGATGGTGCAAAGTTGCGTGAGGTGTGTAGGAGCTCTGGAAGAACTACTTCAGCAATGGCACATGTTTCACGAGGTGACTTCACCAGTCACCAGCAGTAATATTCACTTGCTAAAGCCATGAAAACAATGAGGTGTCTTGCCGGGCAGGAACTCTGCATAAGTTTTATCCCAGGGCTGTGTTCTGACTGGAGAGGAAAGTTTCACAACCTCATTCCCATTTTATTTCATTATTTGTGCTTCTCCATATAATGATAATTTGAGAGAAGAGGTGCTAAACACCCTTCGGTACCCCTCTTCTCCGTAAATACATACATGTAAAAGTCTGTTTTGTTGTTTGGTTTTTTTTTTTTTTTTGTCATGTGCTATCTATGGCTTGGGGTAATGTAGTCTGAAATTTCCAAGCACCCAACACCTTTTTTTCTCAACATATATGTTACAGTGGAGAAAAGGAATGCTCTTATACTTCACAGCTGATTCAGTGTTGGATAAGCAAGTGTATTGTAGTTGGAGAGCATCCTCTAATACATGGCTTCAGCATCTCCTGGCTTGAAGGAGTTAGAATTGTCCATTGCTGTTTCTGCTGGAATGCATATTTCCTGATTTCTCAGGACTGCTATTCTTTCCCAGCTTTCTGGGAGGAAAAGAGCAGCTGCTATTACTGATGAGCACTAAGAAATGGGCTGTTATATCTGCCCAGGTGGCAGTGATTTGTCTTGAAAAAAACAGAGTCCTTTAGATTAAGTGTCTGAGTGAGTTTTCTACCATGATATAAAGGTATAAAGCGAATCCAACAGAAATAAATAGAAAGAATACAGGGTCTCTTAGTAACATGTAAAAGCTCTGACTTACAATAACAGTTCAAGATACCTCTTTTTTTTTTGGTTTTTACAGACTAATAATTGAGTTGTCTAGTCAATTTTAAACTTTAAATGACTACATAGATTTAGGCTGTTAAATACCATATTCTATACCTTTTTTCTCTTCAATTTGTTTCCCTTCTCTTTCCATTTACAATATGTCTTGAATAAGCATTTTTTTTCAAGCAAACAAGCGGCTATCTTGCCTAGCTATCATCTGCTTACTGGTGTTGCTGATGTTACGCCATACTTCTCTGTTTATCTCAGACTGGGCTAAAATGAAAATGTTGTGCTAAAATACTGTGAAATAAGCTGTTACTACTCTATTTTTGGTTGAAAATCCAAACTGAAAGTGTGTGGTATACATTTAGACAAGAAAACTTTGCTTTCAGAAATACGGCTGATTTGAGTCCCCAAAATGATGAGGCAATGTGAAGGAGTTTTTTCAGTTAGAGCAATGTCTAAAAGATGCAGCCAGGCTTAGAGCTTCACAGAAAAGGTTATGACCTAGACATACACTGTGAGACAACATATCCCCCCAAAAATAGAGTTTTACTGGGAAATGAAGGATGTGAGCTCTTCACCATGATTTAAGAGAGTAGATTCAAGACAGTATCTAAGGCCCAAAGTCAATAATGTTTTGGAGGATAAGTAAGAACCAAACTAGTAGGTACATATTTAAGCATTTTAGAGGGGTGATTTAATAAAAATTATTAAACTCTGATTTGGAGGATTTGAGATATGAACCCACATGAATGCAATACTCTGCAAGACTTGAGTCCACCTCTCCTAAGTCTAAAATGTGCCTTAATACTGTGAAACAGTTCTTTCTTTTCTGAATCACTAATATCTGCTGTATCAAAGTGTTTACCTTTGGCTATTGCACCATTCACTGGGAGGCTTCATTCTAGCATTCTTGTTCCCTGATTGTCCTTGCTACCTCTGTTGTGACGTATACCTGCACTCCCATGTCTGCTGATTATAGTAATGGAAAAAAAAAACCCTGCAGGGCTGAGGGGCTGCTGTGTACTTAAGGTACTCAACAACTATTAAGAGAAGTCAACTGAGGTGGTCTTTAAGTTGCAGGGTGTTGTTTTCCCTCACACAGAAATACGGTAAGGAACACAGCTTCATAAGGAGACAGGATGGGTTGTGGTGATCGGGTGCAGGGCTTAGCCAGACAAGTGTACTGACCAGCAGTTTGTTTACATGCGTCTCCCTCCTTATATCCACCCACCCCCATTTTGCATTCTTATTTCTCCATGATCTAGCTTGACTCCCTTCCTTTCCCAGTCTTTGGCCCTTCCCCTGAACATGACATACATTTTGGACATGTTCACATAGTAAGTTTTACATAATCCCACGAAGCTCCACAAATATTGGACAGTAACTTCGCTTTTTCCTGTGAGACCCATGATAGTCTTGTTTCCCTGTTCTTACCAGTTACTAAATTCTGGCTGAACTTCTCCGAAGTTATGTGTAAGTGGTTCCTTCCATAACTCGTCAACCAGTGAATTCATCTTTCCAATCTTTATTATTGTCTCAGCTGTCTTCTCCTTCAAGTTTGTGTATCTGTGTGCTTAATTTACTGCTTTTCCTGTCTCTTCCCTTTGCCTCTCATGCTAAATAGCCATTAACCAGATCTCTTTTACAAGTTAGCTATTCTTACACTAAATGCAGCAGGGATTTGACGATAGATGGATAAAATGTTCACAATACAGATATGATAAAGCACACCAAACCAGGCTGAGTGTGCTACCAAGGCAGGGTCATTAAAACCCATTATTAACATAGGGGATCTAAGACAATGCTCTCTTACCTGTGCCAGACCAAAGGCGTCTTCAAACTGAGTCTGCATAGAATCACAGAATGATTTGGGTTGGAAGGGATCTTTAGAGGTCATCTAGTCCAACCTCCCTGCCGTGAGCAGGGACATCTTCAACTAGACCAGATTGCTCAGAGCCCCATCCAACCTGACCTTGAATGTTTCCAGGGATGTGTGCTTATTTTGTCGGTGTTCTGTACTTCCTAAAAATGATAATTTACCACATTTTAGGACAGCTCCAAGCATTGATCCTTGGAACCCTCATAACAAAATCCTGTTCTCAAAGAACACCTCAAACATTTAGATTTTTACCAATGATTCAAGTATGGTCAGTGACTGAAAGTTAGTCCTTGTATGTCTTCGTAAACAATGATAAAGTGAAAAAGAGGCATTGTTAACGCATTTTCACTTCTGAGAGCTCATAATCACTGATCTGCTGCATTATATTTCTGTCATGAATGAGTGGTTTAAGATCACACGACCACTGTGCAGTCTCACACGTAGTCTTTTACACATGCCTAAAATTCTCTGCGTGGACATTTTTGTCCCTTCTTAACACATTCTTCTGCCATGAAGCACAACACAAATGTCTTGCCAAAACAGCCACTCATTTCATTCTCCATCTGCTATGTCTTTTTCCCCATTTGGACATAAGTACCTAATTTTAGATATACCCTATCAAACTCCAGGCATTGAACTGAAGCCTAAGTTAGAATCCTCATCATCAAATTGTCCTTCATTATAGACAAAGGGGAAAAAAACCCACATGCCTCTCTCTCTTTCTTTCCCTCTTTCTCCTTTACATTGACTTCAGAAGAGATCTGCAGTACTTGCCTTGCTACCAGCTGGTTCTTTAGGAGAGATGAGATGAATACAAGTTCAACTGCTTTATTTTTCAATTTGCTTTTCTTAGTGTACTTACTTTTATACTTAACAGTAAACAGGAAAGTATTTTTATTAGTATGTAAATAATACTGAAATCTGTAGACTTTTAAAAATAATTATGAAAATATAACGATTGCTGTCAGAGCTTGGATTTCAGAAAAACATCATGTTTTTTAAGTAAAATTGTGTACACACTGTACATGAGATAAACTGCATATTAAATAGAAAATAATTCAATAAACCTAACATCATAGCTTGATATCATGAAAAATTCCAGGATGTTTTTTCCTTTGGTCAATTTTGAACTTATGTTATATTTTTGTGCAAAACCACAAAATTATTTTTTTGTTCTGAGACCAACCCACTCTAAATTTATTTTTCTCACATCACCCATAATTCCATGTTCTTGTCACTTTCCAAGAAAAGAATCACACTATGGGGTGTCTCTGCTTCCTACATGAAGCTGTAATATACAATTTCATTCCTTTCTCAGCTTAAAGAGTCTTTCCTACTTTGGCTAAAACTGCTATCTTCTAAGCAAGGATCTGTAGTTACGACTTTCTCTTGGATAAATAGTAGCATTAGGTAGAAGCTATATATGTATTAACTAGTATATGACAGAAACAAACTCCTACTACCTCACTTCCCTCTGCCCCAGAAATGACTATTTATATAGATTTCCATATGACCAATTCCAGTGCTTTTATCCTACATTTTATCTTAATTCTAGTGCTTCTGTTCTCTTCAGGTATGGATTGATTTGAGCTTGCAATCAGATGAAATCAAGGTAGAACTAGCTGGGTTAACTGTAGTGTTACTGCAAATCATCCCTTTTGTGGGTGTATTGTTGGGGTTTTTTTTTGTGTGGGTTTGTGGTTGGTTTGTTTGTTTTTTAATCACTGTGCATATGTTTTTTTGCCACATGCTGCAAAAACCCTTGACTAAAGAACCCATCATGTCAAATGTGCTCTCTGCATGTGAACAATGCCAGAGCTTAAAGGAAAATATTTTAAAGCTGTCAGGAAACTGTCATTCTCCAGATGGCTAATCAAATAGAGGACACAGACACACAGGCACTGTCTCCAAAGAGATGAATTAATAATGGATGTTACTTACTTGTGGTGGAATGGGACAGAGACAAAGCAAAGAGAATAAAGCTGATACTGAACACACTGTAATCAAGAATGTTTAAAGCTCCCTATTCTTTTTTTTAAAAGCTTATCATTCATTCTGGGTATGCAAATGTCTTGATAGATTATTCAAGGGAAACTTGATTAGAACAGCAAATAGAGTTGCTACCAGGTCCTACAGTCATGACTTTAAAAAAAAAAAAAACAAAACAAAACAAACAAAAAAAAAACACCAACAAACAAGAGCTGGGCTTGACCAGGGAGTCATTTTGCTAGGACAGAAAATTAATAAACTAAGGATTATTCTCTACTCATTCTCCTCCAGCTGAGCTCTGTAAAACCTTCCTAATAAAACCTTCATTGGAATAAGATTCACCTTGTATCTGCTTGGTTCAAGTGCTGGGTGTTTCTGGATTGCTTTGTAGAGCAAGACTTTAAAGCACTGCATAAAGATAAGGAGCTTCTTGCCAGATGCTTGGGAAGCACTAGGGGCCTCCGTGGCCATGAAGTCCCATTGAAACCACTCTAAGATCAAATGTCACAAGGCTTCTGGAAAACAGAGAGGTGTAGTAACACTAAGATAGGGTTGGATGACCTAAAGTGTTAGCTGAAGCACACTGTAGACTTAGCTGCAACAGGTAATCTGAGTTGTCCTCAGATATCTACTCTGTCCCTCTCTGGATATGACCACAAAGACACCAGGTGGGAATCCATGCTTGCATTTCTGTTAACAGTCTATCGTATTATTGTTTAAAACATCAAAAAATGTTGATTTGGTGCTTACATGCTGAACAGTAAGTTAGTGGTATTTATCTGCTTTCTCCTCTATAGACTTGGTAAACTGGTGCATAGATAGAAAAACTAGCCATTGTATAGTACAGCTTAGGAAATAGAGCTCTGATAGCTCTGATGTGTGAAAAGTTTCCAATATACATCCGCAATTCCATGGCAGGAGAGGAGATAGATCCCCTTACGTGTACTGTAAAGTTTGTATGTGTTCCATTTTAAAAGTGGAAGATGAGAAGCTATATCTCTGCTAGCTTTAATCTGGCTATCTCAACTACCAAGCCTGGCAATGTAAGAGTGAGTTGAACTGTGTAAGCTCAATGGGGAACTTGATAATTATTTGAATTTCTAACTTATATACTGCATTTTCCCTGCTATTACTACCCGTCATAGCTGTGACCTTCACACATCTCAGTCACACTTCTTGATAACTTCAGAGGCAGAATCTTCACTGCAGGCTATCTTTCCTCACTTGAAGTTAGAAATCGAGATTCAGCATATGGTTTGCTGCTGACTTATGATTGAGTTTTGAAGAGTCTTGGCTTGTTATTTATTTTTTTCACTTGGTGCAGACATAGCTTTGTCTTCAGTGCAACTCTGGCTTGAGCATCTGTGTTCTTTGACACCAGAAATTCTAAGCAAAATACAGGGGGATGCAGAAATAATTATTAAGAATAAGAACAGTGGTGTTGGTTGGAAGATGAGAGAAAACCGACATGAGTTAAAGCAAGAAAAGTTCTGACTGGCTATAAAGGGAAACATTTTACCCATGAAGATAATCAAGGAGTAAAAAAAGGCTTCCTAGAGAGGCTGTGCAGTCTCAGGCTGGGCAGTCTCCATCCTTGGAGGTTTTCAAGACCCAACCGAATAAAACCTTCAGCAACTTGTTCTGACATCAGGGCTGACTTTGCTTTGAGCAAAAGGTTGGAATGGAGCTGTCCTGACATCCCTTCTAGTCTGAACTATCCTGTGATCCCGTGATAATAGTAGTAAGAAAACTGAGCACTGTCAAAAGTTTTCTGGAAAAGTTTGAGAAAGGTCACCTGGATATTATGTCAGTTCTGTTGGGTTGTTCAAATACAAGCTACCTTCAGACTATGAGTAAGACTAGAAGATCAGATCCAGATTCAGCACGGATACAAAGCTGTTATACCTGTTCTCTGATTTGCATGGGAGCAGACTAAAGAAGAACCTTAAGCAGACAGAAAAGGAGGGAATGACTAAGGAAAAGAGCAATAAATGGAAAGCAAGGAATTTCCTTTAAGGGTTTTCATATGCTAGATAATGTGTTGTTCCTCTGTAGTTTATGAGGTTACACTGATGTGACACTATTACAAACGAGATTCCCATAAAATTCATGAGACGTTGAGAAGTTTAGTATGAGATTCGTGGCAACTACTGTTGATCATGTGAAAATTAAATGTCTTAATTTAAGCTAGCTCTCCAGATGCCCCAAAACATAGAGCGAGAGGTGTGTTTTCAGATGGAGGTTCGTATCTTAAAACATATCTTAAACAGGCTGGGTAAATCACATCAGTCTTTCTCCAGTGAATACACAGAGCACCCCATGACTAACTTCGTTCAGAGTCCTAATTTTCACAAGGCCAAACTTAGATCAGATAAATCCATCTTTGGTTACAAATTTGTCTCGCAGACTTGTATACAAGGTGATTTTGTTGAATATTGTAGTAATATTTTTTTTTCATTGATTTCTCATGAAATCCTGGTTTATAAATTCCTTTTAAGACCTTCTTTCTGCTGTAAATGGTCAGTGAGTTAGAGGATATGTAGAGTTAGTTTCCTTGGTGCAAGCACACGGTCCCCATGTGTTTCTGCCTTGGTCATTTTTTGTCTTCAGCTCTCAGTCAAGCAAGCAAAAGCTATAATTACCTCAGTTTCACAGAACTGTTTGCATTAAATCTGAAGTCTTGTGACTCAAACTGCAAAGGCATTAAAAATATTTTAATAAAAGTTTTTAAACTGAACAAATCCTTTGTTACTTTTCTTGTATTGTTTAAATACCTTAAGAAAACTGAAAGGGCTTGAAACCCAAATGATATGTTGCATTGAGCTTAAACCAGAAAGTTTTCTGTTTTGGGGTGTTTTTTTTTTTCCTTTCCTTTTTTGAATTAACCAAAATGAGGCAAAAAATTGGGTTTGTGCTTTAGATTTTACAAAACTGTGTGCACGCTGACCAACAATTTTTTTTTTCTGCTTCTTCTCACACGAATGTCTTTGTAAGCACTGAATTCCCCACTAAATCTGTGGAGGTCCATGCTTCTTATCTCCCTCGTTTAGTCACCCGTTCTTCTGTAACCACCTTCCCCATTGTCTGACATACAAGGAGAGGGGAATCCATCACCTCCAGAGGCCAAAGATTGGCATCACGTGTGCAAAGAAAAGGGAGTAGTGGAAGACAGTTGTGTTGCTTTGGTCTTCCGTGTTTTCTTTTGTAGTACTGATCATGTTTGACTAGCCTGGTTAATGAAGAACATCTTGTTAAAATTAAAGTTCTGTCATATTTAGTAGATTCTTGCCAATTGTTAATTAGCATATTAACAGGAGAATGTTTTGGATTTCATTTTTCAGCAGCATCCTCTCCCCTCCCCTGGTCCATCCTGCCAAAATAAAGATCTTTCTAGTCACAACATATCTGAGGGCCATATGACACGTCTGTGAAGGCTGTCTTGGAGCACGGGTGCACAGGAAAGATACATATGTTATTAGCCAAAGCCAATGTGAAACCTGAAAGCACAGGAGGTGCAGGGCTAGAGAATCCTTTGCGTTACTAATTTATTATGCAGATAACAGATTTCACATCCTTTACTGCTACTTTCCCTGTTTTGGGCAGATTCTGATACTCACTCATGTTTTTGAACAAGAGCCCATTGGCACAGAAGCTGCATACGTAATCTCGATTTCAGGAGCAAATGTTTTGTTTACCCTATTTGTGCTGCCTGAGCTACCTACAACTTGATCTTTAGCCTTCCCTAGGGCAGCTTTAGGATTTTTGTCTGGTTTCATACATTCATCTCTCTTGCACTGGTGCTTTTCAATGAAGAGAAAGAGGTGTGATTCATAGCAGCTTTGACCTAAATTGCTGAGAGCTATACACTACCCCATTGTCACTACAATATAGGGTGCATGGGTAGGTGACAAAGGGTGTTAGAGCCTTCTTAAGTCCTTTTCAACCACCAGTAATTCTGTTCTGCATTCAGACAGCACAGTGTAGCCAGCATAATAGCTCAGTACCAATAGACAAGAAAGTCTTTCCAACTGTACCAACCCTTATCTTCTTCTATCTCTAGTCCAACTCATCCATTAGATCATTTAACCCTGAATTGTCTGAAAATTATTTCTGAGATGAAAGGACTGAATTTTTTTTTCTAGTGAAAATTTTTTTTTTCTAGTGAAATTTTTAGTGAGAGTTTAGTTTTAATTTCAGTACAACAGTGAGTGTGAGCAGTGATGAAGCTAGTACCGAGGAGGGACCTAGATCATACATTTGGGAGAAAGACAAAGAGTAGGGGAGTGGGGAACCTTTTGATGGCATTTGACTATAAGGTAAGGTTAGGTCAGGGTTGCTGTCATGTTATATAAATTGGGCAGGGGCAATGTATTGCACTTGTCTTTGGAGATGGCTACCTCATCCCCCTGACTATGCAAAGTGCTTAGGTCTTTAATGCAAGCATCAAAGTGCCTGAAATTAAACAGCTGATTAGGTCCTCTGTCAACTACCTCTCCTTGTATGGTTTATAATGGTCAAGCATGATCTTAAATATACTTGCAAAGCAATCTTCTCTTAAATCAGTTAGCAAGTCACTTTATGAATAAATGCATTAAAAAGGAAGAATCTTGTTAAAGGTTATATTTTTTTGTCTTTGTCCAGGATACAACTAAAATACCATAGTCACAACTTTTTACAGTTCTATCAATGCCAAATTAGACCCTGGCTCATTAGTTTCTGCTCAACAGTTGGGATTGTAATAGCTCAATGATTGACATTTTAAAGCCATTAACTTCCATTCAGTTTGAACATCCACAGGCAGGAGCCTGTAGTCAGCTCCCCAGTTAGTTTCTGACAGACTCTGCTGGGTTATTGTGTGTTCTCCAATACGACTTGTGAAAACCAACCCTTCATCCACTGGGTGGATGCTTAAAGCAATTTTACTAAACTAACATGTGGGGGTAGGGGTGGGGGTGGGGAAGAAAAAAGGACACAGTGAAACTTCAAGCTGAAAAGTCTATCTTCTGGAGATACGAGATCTTAGACGACAAGAATCAATAGCATCTGAGGTCTGGAAAGCCACACTGTTGAACACTGTTTTTTTGTGAGTGTTTGCTGCTGGACTAACAGGTAGCTAGATCAATAAGGCAGGTTATTTAGAAAACAATACTTTTCTGAGTGGTTCAAGACATGATAAGGGATTAGGACTTCTACAGAAGGGTGATTTCACACAACTGTGCCTGATCTATCCTGGGCTGTCAAGAATTGTCTCTATTTGTAGATGTAAGTGTCTGGTCCTTTTTACTAAAGTCAGGGTGTGCTCCCTCATCTTCCATCTCCTTGGGGCCCTGGGTGAAATTTGCTATAGAGTGTGCAGGAAATAAAAATCAAGTGCAAAACTGCTCCCAGTGCCTCTGCCTCCATGCAGCAATATGACTTTTGGGTTACCAAGAAAGTTACTGATGGACCTCACAGGTGAATTTGCTCTGATTCCTCATGAATGAAATGAGGGAGACATTATGTCTTTTATACTGCATTCATCTCAAAGAAGGAAAACAAAAATAACAGCAGAAATGTTATCCTGACATGAAAAAATCTTGAAAAATTCACAGTGAGTAAGAGAAAATAAGCTGGTAGTAATCTCTATCAAAATAAAACCAACCATTGAACAAAACTGAGAAATAGACTTCCTATATAGCTAAATTATTTCCTTTGGGAGCTTTTTTGGTATAATTTTGCAGTAAGAATGTAATTCTGTGTGAATTTTAATGACAGGATTTAAACCAATAAAACCTAACCAGCCAAACCAATTTTAGCAAGGCTCTTGTTTTCTGCACTGCACAGGACTCGGCAAAATGCCAGTAAACATGTGCATGATGTGCGTTCTGTCCCCTCAAAAATTAGCTTTGGACAGGAGCCGTTAAGCACTGTAGCCTGATCCATGATTGCATCCAAAAATATCACAACATCTGGTTCTCACAATCTTTTCTTTTAACTCTATTGATGTGTGGACATTTCTGGCTCTCTGAACAGCAATAAAAACAGGGAGTGAGAGTTCAGTCTCTCTTCTATCATTTCTGGCTCTCTGAACAGCAATAAAAAAAGAGGGAGTGAGAGTTCAGTCTCTCTTCTACTCCTAGTTTCAAGTAAAACAAAAGCTTTTGCTCTTGATTCACACAACTTTTATTGATGAACTTGACTAATAGTTTTGACTTGCATCATCACCTCTCCTTTTCCCTTCACTGGAGTTGTGCAGGTGACGTGGAGAGACAAGAGGGTACACGGAAAGGCAGCTAAAGACAAGTCCATCCAGCTTTGGCTGGAGTAGAAAAGCAGGTGATGGGAGTGGGGCATTTCTTTCTGGATCCCATTCCGTGCCTCTTTGTGAAAAACTGCTATCAGTGCCTGCTTATAACTCAGATGTATGGTAAAATGCCTTATGCAGATGCACAGGGTGCCTGGGAGGAAAGGAAGAGACAATTTTAAAGCTCTGTTGGTAAGGCATGATATTTGCTCTGGGCCTGTCATCCTCTTTCTTTAGGTGACTTGTTTTTATCCTCTTATGAGGAAAAAATTAATCTTTAATTTTCCATGCCATTATAATTCTACCTTCAGAACTTGAACTTCCTTGTTTTTGTCAAACTGAAGTGCTGTATTTGGGGTTTTTTTTTGAGTTATTTCTTCCCTTTGAAGGTGTATTTATTGCTACAGTGGGGATCTAAAATGGCTAGAGATCACATTATATCTGTAATGTTTGTGTGAATCTGTGTCCTCTTCCTCCATATCATTTTAAAAAGAGACCCCTGACATATAATATAGATTCCTGTTTGTTAACAGGGATATTCAGACATGAAGCTATTGTTATTAGGTCTGAAAGCTGGGTGTTTTTAACTATGCCCCTAAATCTGGCAGCATTGGTAATGAAGTTGGAAAATGAGACTTTAGAATGAAAGTTGGAAGGAAAGGATTTGGGGTTGGAAGTTAGGGCACCTGAAAATAATGCTTTCTCATCTCACAGTCTGTGCAGCCTCTGACATCTTTTAGGAATGAATGAGTCACTTCACAATTTTGTACCTCAGTTTTCCCCTCTCTACTTTGTTTACAAATGTTTTTGACATCTCTGAAAAAATGCTCTTTGTAAACCTAGGGGTGAGAGGTATGAAGAAGATGAAAGAAAAAAAGGGTGCAGGGAAGCCTTTATGTCAGTGCTCTGAGCTGAATGCTTTAAATTACTTCTGCAAGCGGTTAGTCATGGCACGTAGTACTTGTTATGTATTATAACACAGCACGGTGTTTGCATGAAGTCTGTCTCAAAAGAAACAGCTGCTACCTGTGGATTTACATGTTTATTCTTTACCAGTAGATTACTCACTGACCACAGGTATTGTCTGCAGAGCTGGGTAAATACATGGCCTCTACAGCAGTTGGGCACCATTTAGTCTGAAACCTCCTCCTCTGCTACCATGTATTATCCAGTGATTCTTCTGTGAAAGGGTTAAAATTGTTGTCTTGACTAGGGAGTCAGATCTCTCCTTCCTCCAGGTACAAAGCAAGTGGAAATTTTCTGTGTTGAAGTTTGTGGTGAGTCTGTTCAGCATCAGATTTTCTAAGGACATATAGTGTGGGGAAAAGACATCAGCTGGATTTTGTTATCAGCTGAATTTTGTTATAGACTCACAATATTTAGAACAAGGAGGAAAGAATAGACCATTTAGTCTGTTTCCTTACACAAGCTTGCCATAAAAATTGTTTATTCTGGCTGCAGCTTACTGTCCAGCTCTTGTTAACAAATTCCAGGCTGAGAGTTGAGATTTAATGCTCTAAAGGGCATGTAATTTGTAAGAGAAAGATCTGAAAAACACCTGCTTGCAGTGTATGTTACAGACTTGTTCAAATCATACAGCTTTCCCTTTCTCTAAAATATCTTTCCTGCATTTGTATAAATGGATCACAGACTACAGATGAAAAGCACAAATTGCCCAAAGAAAAAGATCACACAGCTCATTTTGTGAAACCAAGTGAAGAGGTTCCTGGTATTTAAGGTCTCATCCAAATTGCTTCAAGTGGAAGGATGCAATCTAAATCATTCCCCAGGCTTTACACAAACATTGGAAATACCATGTCTCATTGATATTTGTGAGTGACACGCTGAGAGCTGATGGAGGATTTTTTTTGCAGCTTAGCAACAAGCAGTGACTGGCAAATTCCTCTGCTCTTCAAAATCAATGCCACTCTTCTGGATCATTTCCTCATCTTCACAGTCATCTGTCAGACCAGTAAATTGACAATGTATTACCAGGGACAGTGTGGGGTCTGCTGCAGGCTTTGATGGTTGAGGACTAACTTAACCTTTTCAAAGTCAAACATATTATAGCTTTGGATCTCATATAAGCATTAGCTTGCTTTTAACACTGTTAATCTGGTTGTCTTTTGTACTCCAATAAGCTTTTCCCTTTGCATGCGAAATATCGCTGCAAGAACAATCTCTGGTTGATTCATACACCAATAATACATGTTTGTTATTATTTCCATCTATTATACTATTACTATTGCTAGCTATTATTATAACACCTGTGAACCTTAAGCATGATTTGTGATCCTGCTGTGTGAGCCCAGAATGAGAAAATAGACTCTGTCCTTGGGAAGATAATAAAAAGCAGAGCAGACAAGGGATGGACACTGGTGAGTGGGTGAGCACAGGTAAAATGTGGAAAATAACTGGTTGTCATTGCAAGTGGGATACTGTTGACGATAGGTACCTGAGACTAGTGTTGTGGGATTTTTTAGTGGGAACTGGAAGGAAAAGAGCTATATCTACACGTGTTTACGTGCGGCTTCTAGACAGCCAAAATTGCCAGGGTACTTTCTTGGGACCATCCCAGGCAATGAGGATGCAGGAGTCTATTGGAAGTTAAAGCTGAACTTTGAAAATCCTGTTTGCTAATTCAAAATGTCAGCTGATAGTCAAATCATTTAACAAATTCATTAAGCATAATCAGAGGAAGGATGCTCAATTAGGACCACCTTGCTACAGAGAAGTCAGGTGCAAGGCAAAACCAGAAGGCTGTATCTCAAGACAGCTGCCTGCTCCTATAGTAGAGAGAAGAATCACATCAACCTTTCTTCTGAGCTTCTCCAACTCAAGCCTATTGCTTCTGTTTAGATGTCTCTGAGGTATGAGTCCTAATTTTTCTTTTTTTTTTTTTTTAACCTCCTATTCCTGCTAATCTCTACACAAAACTTTCCACTTAAACTACTTTTGCCTGTTCTATCATGCCTACCTCTTGATACTGAAGGAGACGAGACAAATGACTGGTATTTGATAGAATGAGAAGAATTCTGCAAATTATGAGAAGATGATGTCAATCTGGGTAATGTAGTAAGCCAACCAAAAAAAGATAGTGACATTTCTGGTCACGGTGAGCAAAGCAAGGTTTGGCCTAGCCAGGGAGGAGACTTTTGGAGCTACTGAGAAACAAGAACAAGGAAGCTGAATTACAGCTTTTGCTCTGTGCAAATTAAAAAGAAGGTGGAGGTGTTAGAAGTATTATGTAGAAAAGGACAATGAGACTAGAACAGGTTGCAAGTGAAGAAAAAGCGGTATTTGAGATGAAAGGATGATGCTGTCCACGGAGACTGAGAAAAAGCAATTCTGAGGGGTGGATTAAAGGAGTTTTAGGCTTATGAGTTTTCACATCAAGACCAGGCAACTTTGTGGAGAAAAAGAGGTATATGGATACCTCATAGATTGTTTCCTGAGCAAGTCTCAGTGAGCTTAATGAACCAGTAAAGTATCTTCTGGATGAAAATGTGGGGCAGAGAGAACGATCGAGTAGAGGTTTGGGTCAAACACATGAATTGCCTGTGTTTGGATTTAGATCCTGTTAAACTCACAAAATAGCAATGGTTGATTTCTGGAATTTTGAAGCTTATTTCAGCTTCAAATATCTATATTGCTACTGCTTAGGAGATTTTCGGCACTCACTGCTGAGTTTGATTACTGTGTTACCTGCTGTGAACTGCCCTTGCAAATCACGGTTGATACCTGTCGGTCCCACTGGGTAGGCTTGTCACCAGTTAAGCCTGTTTTCTGTCTGCTGCTTTGCTGCTTTAGTCTGAATCTGTTTTTCTAGTCTGTCTCTACTTTGGATGGAAGGCTTTGATAAGAAACGAAATACTGTTAAACAGGTACAGCCCTTCCCAGGAAAGGGCCACTTTCTGACAAAGGCTCTTTCTTTTCCAGAAAACTCTCCCAGAACCATCTTTGCTCAAAATTTACTTGCTATCTAGGCTGGAGGCTGCAACATTTGGGTAGTGTGACTTTCTTATGTACAGGTGAATTTAACCAGTAACAATTTAACCTGTACTCACATTATTGCAATAAGACTCTTTGCATACTTTCAAATGTTTCAAAAGGGACATGTAATTTTTTAGTTCTGCAGACACAATTGCGAGGAGGCTGAGGAGAAAGTCTGTCTTCCTAAACGGTCTAGGTTTTGACCAGCTAAGCCTCTGCAGCTTGTACTTCGACCTTCTTTGGTATAGATGCTATAATCGATGAGGCCACCAGTGGGCATTCAGGTACTCCATGTTGCGGGGAACCTCATAATCTGGTCAGATCTGCTGACCCTTGAATGGTTCAAGGTTGAGGATCTGAAGACAAACTCATCCATCCAAAGGAAGAAGAGAGAAAATTTTAAAAGTTGATGAGGCTGTGCTATCACCCTCAAGGGAAATACTCAAGGAAAACTTGTAGGGATCATATTAGCTCTTGGAAATTCATTTGATAATCAATGTAGACTGATTCTCTTTTTAATGGGCAAAGCATATTTCATAAATGCAGTTTTACAAATTAAATGTGTCATTTGTATGGATATGAGCAGTCAGGCTTTGTGCTTCTAATAGTGGAATATATCTCAGAAAGTATAATCGTTGCACCATTTAACTGCAGGGACAAAAATGACTCCACACTTCAGTCACTGAAAAACAGCAGTTTTGCGAAATTGTGCAAGGAAAGTCTGGTCTTCACTTGGAAGGTGTGCTGATTTCCTTGAAATGAGATACGCAACAATAATAGATTGAGAACTTTATTCTTATACCAGGTTTCCAGTCAGAGAATGAAATAGTCACCATACTGTTGCTCTTTGCTTTCTTTTTCTGCTTGATGTCATAAGAAACAAGGCCAGGTTGGACGGGGCTTTGAGCAACCTGGTCTAGTGGAAGGTGTCCCTGCCCATGGCAGGGGGGCTGGAACTGGATGAGCTTTAAAGGCCCTTCCAATCCAAACCATTCTGTGAATCTATGAAGATCAAAGTCCTCTGCTTGTTTTCAGACTGATCTTATGTTTTGTTGGATAGCAAAAAGCTGTTGCAGTGAGCTGCCTTTTTGACGCCAAGTTGGTCATGACTATCTTGTATCATGTGGATCTGAATACTGTTTGGGGAAAACAATTTCATTTTGAAAACTGACAGATTTTAGCTGCCTCCATCTACTAGAGCATTTTGCTATGGATTAGAAGTGCACTTCAAAAGTCAGTCCCCCAGTTCTCCACAATTTCACATCATGCAGCAATGTCAGAGTAAATCAGCTGAATTCCTTTTGGGTGCAAATTGACTGGAAGATGCACTTCTGAAGAGCATCTAAATCTCCAGTGGACAATAGGCTAGGATAGTTCAAAATAAAGCCTCCTGAAAAGTGCATAGTGTGGACACTGACTCTTCAACACTAATTATTTTGCTCTACAAAGCTGTTCCCTACTGGGCTGCAGAACTTGTTAAAGTAGATATAGGCTAGAAAGCAAACATGTCAAAAGACATACTGGCAATTAAATTAGAAACAAAGCAGTAAAGTGAAGTACTGTGGTTATAAAAGAAGACCTGGGTTTAAAACTCTCTAGCTCTTTGGCGAATGTTGGATTGACCTCTACTATAATCAGCAGAATAGATTATGAATTTTTCACTGAACTTCTCATGTTGTCTTTGAAGATCTGGACTAGGCTATTCTTCTACTGAACTGAATCTCTGTCATTAATCCAGAGGGGGGAAAAAAAAAATACTTAAAGCTTTCACTAAAAATGAAAGCATCTAGAGGTATGTCTACTCTTCTGCTTTCAAAGCGAGTGTTTCAGAAGAATTGGATTGATTTCTTGCTCTCAGATTGTCACAGGTAAATAAGAACACCTCAGTAACGAATGAAGAGTGCCTTGCTTGGAGGTAATGAGTTACTTCTGAGTAAATTAAGTAAATTACACGGCTGCTACTTTTTACACTTCTCATGCCTGATAGTAGCCCTCATGTCTATTGTGCCATCTGAGAGCACAAGTCCATTGCCCTCCTCCACGCAAAAAACAGAAACTCCAGTTCTTTTAGCATGTGGCCTACCCCTTGGGAGCTACAAGGCCTGAGTGCCACTTGTAGGCGATGATACTTCAAATAGACCAGGCACCTGATCCTCTCCTTTATGTTGAGAAGTGGGAGAAAGCTTGCTCAGAAAGGTTCAGCTGTTCAAGCACCTTTCTGAAGTTCTTATCTGCCACATGGTTGATGAACATGAGATGTGCCTTTTATGGTCTGGAAACAGCCCTGAGAATCGAGGTAGAAAGCCTTGGCATCCCCAGGGCAAAAGCATCTTCACAGAAAATTCCACAGCTCTTAATGGGTTGAGAAACTAACACTGTGCTGTGGTTTGTTGCCTTAAGAAAGTAAGAATTGATTAGATATGACCTTACTAATTAGCTCGTTTCTTACCAGAGTTGCTTAGATGGCTTAAATGGTCTTTTTCACATTTAGCATCAGTTATATCATTGACAAAAATCATAAGGATATTTTTTTACTGTGATTTTTGCTCACATTTCTTTTATTTCCGTGAAAACCAGGCAAATTACTCAGAAACCAATAGCTATGGGATATGGTGTCTCTAATTAATTTCATAAGAAAGTCACATTCAAGTAGATTGTGAGTCTTCAGCAACTTGGTGTTTGCACCTTATTTCACTCAAGCCCTATCCATAGTCCTGTTAATCTTTTTACGGTATTACTGATATCTGCAAGTCAAACTGTACTTTTGAGCAGCCAAAAACCTGATCTAGCTGTTCAGTTATAAACTAAGAGCAAAGTAAGAAAAGAAGTCTGCTGTAGAAAAATTAAAGCATTCTAATTTTGACAGTTTTATTAACCAAAAGAGAGAGAAATGTTGTAACTACTGAGATCTGGCAGAACTGAGATTATAAATTGAGTGGAAACATGGGCGGCTCAAAAGTCTTAATGTATCTTGACTGCATGCAAAGAGTATGAACTGTGATGGCTTCTGTGGTATGGGACACTTGATAAGCAAGAATTACTGCTAAGCAGGTAACTGTGATGTGTTGCATGCTTTTCAGTGCTTGTAATCATTCAAATTGTATGTCAACTTAATTTAAACTGTCAGTTTAAAAAACTGACTTAATTTGACTTAGTAAAGAGTACTTTATTAGAGGAGGGAGGAGAAGAGGAACGGGAAAGAAATAGAATAATGCTTACATCTGTAACTGCTCCCAAAATTTAAAACCAAATGCTTTTCTGCAAATAAATGAGCATTTGGGACTTTTTTCCTGATGAGGGGCTGTTTGGGACCATACATTTATTACAGTCCTAGATTCGAGGCCATCAGTCTTGGAGTATATTGGCTTTCTTGATGCAAATATACCTGTGAATATTTTCATCAGTATTTTCAAAGTTTTTGTTCTTCAGTTAAGAGATTCAAATAGCATAGACTAGTTGAAATTTTAGTGTATTTTGAAAAGCCATTGTATATTTGTCAGCTCATCCTTTTGTCCCATGAATACTGCACTGAATTCCACAAGTCATTGTGGCATCTGTCAGGATCAGTACAGATAATTCTATCTGTCTGTATTTATATTATTGTGTTAAGCACAACCTGGGGCACTGATTTTGTTGAACACAAGAAAGTGTGTCAACCTTGAAGCTAGGAGCCTGATTTTCTTGCTAGATTCCATCCATAATTAAAATCTTACTGAGCAAATACTCAGTAAGAGTGGTTTTTTGGTCAGCTGCCTTTATTTTCAGTTCAGATAAGTAGGAACAGTGTCCTGAGTTGGGGTGGACTTGTCTGTGGTTATCCATAAGTTCTTAATTTGTTCTTAATTGGTTGCTTGCTTTTTGTTTAAATTAGTTTTAACCCTCTGTCTGCTGAAGCTGGTGTACTTCCTCAGATACTTTTTTTTGTCTGCAGGATTATTTTTTTTTTTTCTGGGCCAGGTTCTTGTGAATCTACATTATATGCCTGGGATTTACCATGCAAAGATCTGCTGTGTTCAGTAAGCTCCTGCTAATGGCAGTCAGGATCTTCAAAGACAGGGTGAGATCAAAGGGTAGTAAAGCCTATCTCTGCGAGGCACTCATCTCACATTCTTTTTGATGGGTATAGCTGCCCAAGAGGAAAAACATCCTTCAGATGCTGTCCCTGAGCTGACAGCCTCGTCCTTTGGTCTGTTGGAGGGCACGGAGGGCAATACCTCTTCTCCAGGATCACTAGAGCAATTATCTCAAGAGAACCTGGTGCTTGTGTATTCTTCCTTTACAGAAAGCCTGGTCAGACTTACAACAAATTGTATCCAGCCTGAAAGTTTTGGTTTTAAAAGATTATGTCAAAAAAATCCATATTGTTATTCACTGCCTTGACTTCTGGCTTCTTTGAAAAATCCAGGATCACTAGAGCAATTATCTCAAGAGAACCTGGTGCTTGTGTATTCTTCCTTTACAGAAAGCCTGGTCAGACTTACAACAAACTGTATCCAGCCTGAAAGTTTTGGTTTTAATATGGATTTTTTTGACATAATCTTTTGTTATTCACTGCCTTGACTTCTGGCTTATTTGAAAAAGACCATGAGAGATGTTTTAAGGACTCTGGTAATACTGCAAATCAAGTTGAACTGCTAGCACATGTGGAAATGCTTGACAAGGAGGATGTTGGAGAAAGAGGGAACCTGAGCTTCAGGAAAGATGCCTATCAGTGAGACAGGTCTAGCAATGTGGTAATCAGTAGGTATAGCCCTTGACTTTGTTCACATTTGGCAACTTGTTTGGAATGATTTTTCATTCCAACTAGAGAGAAAGGCTTCAAATGTTTCCACTTTTAGCCTCCAGGAAAGCGAAATAGGAATTATTTCTTCTGTGTATATATATATGTGTGCATGTGTGTAAACTCTGTATACCTATGTATAAAAAAAGGTGGTTTACTTACCACTGTGTTTCCAGTAGACCTTCAATGACCTTAGGACTTCTGTTTCTAAACCAGAAGCAAATGTAGACCTTTCTCTTCTCTGTCCCACACAACATTTAAAAGTAGCTTTGGGGACCAAACACTCCGCCCCAACACACCGTTTCTGAGACATGGTCCTCGGTTATCTGAGTTTTATTCAGAGATTATAAAGACGGTAACATCTGTGGCTTGAGTCAAAATACTATAATATTTCATGACAGGTATTTTAAGGCAAGTCTTAATTACGGTGAAAGCATTTTCCCCAAATTCCAGTCATTTTAATTTCCTTGTTGACAATTTTCAGCTATGCTTAACTGTCATAAGTAAAGTAAGAACCTGTAATAATGTGTGTTAATGTATGTGTGAATGGCTGACACGTTATTCCTCTTCATGTCAGTAAAGCAGATTGCTCTTGGGCCTTGTGTTATTACTGTGTGAGGGTGTTTGTGCAAAGTAGTCTCTTTGTGTTTTGCGCACAGTCTTAAACGCTTTGGATATGACTGAACATATGGTACACCTCGGAAGGGATTCATTTGGAGGCAGATGCATAGCGTTACTCAGACTACCATGAGAGGCATCATGTTATCTGAAGCATAAAACTGCTGTTGCTCTTGTGAGGGTGGCAGAGTTCAGCATCATCATTAATGCGAATATATGGCCCAAGGGCTATTCTGCTGCTGCTTTGAGGCTACAATAGGATGATTCTGCATCCATTCCCCAAACCTTGAAGGGCATTGCTTAGCATTGTGTCTGTTGGGGATTTGTGCATGAGCAGAAGAATTATCTTTCTAATTCCTTAGATGATTGCAGTAGCAGATGCAGCTTTTGAGGTGTAATAGCAAATTTGCATGATGCAAGATCCTCTGATCTGGTCTGACAGTATGAAAAATACACTGACAGTCTGGATGTTATCTTTTGTTTCCTATGCTGGAGTAAAACAGCAGCCAAGTAATTAGAAGTATCAGAGTGAACAAAGGTTTTAAAAGATATGACTTACTATTTTCAAAGGAAGTGAGTGTCAGAAAGTTTGGATGAGTTAGCTGTTAGGTTTGGTTTTTTGTGTTTTTTTTTTTTTATTGGAAATGAGAAAGTGAAAGAGATTCAAGCAAAAATACCTATATGAGTGAACAAAGGTTTTAAAAGATATGACTTACTATTTTCAAAGGAAGTGAGTGTCAGAAAGTTTGGATGAGTTAGCTGTTAGGTTTGTTTTTTTGTGGTATTTTTTTTATTGGAAATGAGAAAGCGAAAGAGATTCAAGCAAAATTACCTATATTTGCTACCATTATTAACTTAACCTTTGGAAAGCTATGCAATCAGTGTTCTCTTTTCATGTAGTATGAGCACCGTATTGTATAGGCACGGAAACTTCAAGAAGAAGCTTGTGTTCAACATGAACTATAAACTTGGCTCAGATAGAGTAAATCTCAAAATCTTTATCACATTTCTCTTGTCCTATGATCTCTTCTGCCATTTGTTTTCTGCAGTGACATAGGAACAAGAGACTAAATCTAACTAAATATGCAGCACACCATTGCAGTACTCTGTGTCTTTCTAGTTTTCCAGAAAAATGATGCTAAGAAGTTGCAGCCACTGTAGCTGAGTTTCTGAATAAGAGAAGGCTTGTGTAGGCTGCATTTCGTAGGAGAGGCAACATCCTTTGGTTTTCAAGACACGTGCACATCTTCTGTACCCTGATACCTTCTTCTGAAACTGGGAGAAAGGCTGCCTCTGTGTGGCATAACTGAGATAGCAAACCTCAGTATTGAGAGTAGGCCAGACTAGCTGGTGTTAGGGTCTTGGGTACTGTCGTTGCCACATAGAAAGACTTAATTCCAAATACATCTTGGACACAGAGCACTGGGCAGAAAGATTACCCTCTCCTTAACTTTAGCAGGGCTTTTAAAGAGTCTGGACATAAGATCCAATACATTTCTGAACAGAGATGCAAACAAGGTACAAGGACCTTGGATCACTGATCGGTTCTGAAACCAGCATCCAACTTCTTTTGTTTGTGTGAGGGGATATTCCAGTGTTAAAAACTGAGCTTCTAGTCTGAACTTTTCAGCCATGGTGTAGGTGAAAGAAGTGGCCTAGATCATGGGTTGAAGTACTCGGAGTGGCTGGGAAATGAACAGTGAGTATGATAGATATGGTGTCTGAACCAATAATTTCCAGTTCCTTATAGTGGGAATGCTTTATCTACCTACCTACCTTGCTCACCTTGTGAAAATGAATAGAGACAAGATAACATTATTAAACCAAAGTCAGTCTAAGGAAATGTTCTCTTTCTCCCAAGCATTTGAAAAAAATGTGACACAGTACAGTTTGAGTATGTTA
Organism: Cariama cristata; assembly: GCF_000690535.1. NCBI lineage: Eukaryota > Metazoa > Chordata > Aves > Cariamiformes > Cariamidae > Cariama > Cariama cristata. The sequence continues at coordinate 12,237 of NW_009603114.1, read as the reverse complement.
CAATGTCTGTCTTCCTAATGTCTCTTTTTTTTTTTTTTTCCTGAAAAGGTAATTGAAACAAAATTGACATGAATATGATAATGAACGTGTACTGGAAAGACATTCTCAGTTCTTGGTATGGGAGCTCTGTGTTTGCGCTTTTGCCTGAACATGACTTAGATTCATCCCTTAGCAACCTTTTAGGCATCTAGTGGAGGTTTCTCCAGTCAGAAAAACGAAATACAGGTCCCGAATTCATCGATGGGATCCCTTTACAGCAGTACTGAGAAAATATTAGGCTGATATAACAAACACTGTATAATACGGAGTTCTCCTTTTCATTGCCTATGACTTTATCATAGGAAATACTATACTCTTGACCTGTTCTTCTTCTAACGAGAGGGACAAGTAGGTGAATACCTTTTTTTCGGGTAAAGTTCTGAGGTAGTTGCAGCTGACTGGTAATTCAGGGTATTTTAGTAATAGAACTGTAAAAATTGCTAGTGGCTCCTGTCATGATTGCTCATGTCAGTCAATGTATGTTGAATTAAGTGACTGGTTTCTCTTCAGGTAGTCAGAGATCACGAGTGAACTTGCTTTCTTGTTTCTAGTGCTAGCGAATCCAAACTTGTTAACTTCATCTTTCTGTTATCCTTCTTTGCTTAATGGGTATATGCACTATATTGTCAAGAGTAATTCCTCGAGACGCTACATTTCAGCTGTCCTAATACTTCCCTTGTTCACCCTGTTGTGCACAGCTGCAATTAAAACACAGTTTTACCCCTGAACATACTTCACAACTTTCTCTACTCTGACAATTTTCATACCTGAGGACTATGTTTGTGCACAGAGAAGTAGTCACTGTTAAGTTTAGATGCTGCCTATCTTGCTCAGGTTAGACTATTCTAACAATGGTGGAATATTCTACTATTCTATGTATTCTAATCCTATTCTGTATTCTAATATATATTCTAATACTAACATTCTGCTATTCTACTACTACTATTTACAGTGGTAAGCACATGCTTCTGCATGTTTGTAGTTTCCCTTCCATATTCTTACAAGATGCTTCTCATCTGCTTGCAGAAATAGGTTTGGAATTTGGTTCAAGCTTGGTCTACAATATCTGCACATTCAATCTCTTAAGTTTCATCACTGTCTGCCACATAATGGAATGGAGGCAAGTTTTTTTATGTTAAGAAATAATATATACATGATGGTCTTGTACTTTCCCTAGTATTCCCTACTTTTTCCTACTGGAGAAAATAATCCTTCCAATTTTGGAGATGTGACATCTGTATGGGCAAACACCCAAAGCAAAATGCAGTATGACAACAGAAGGTGTCCATAGATTTAATTTTCTGGCAGAATAATTAAAATTTCTATCTAATTCTTCATGTCTGAAGAGGATCATAAAGCTTTTTAATATTTAAAGAAAACACTGTATACTTATACTCCATGTTCTTGATATTATTTTGCTAATATTGCATTCAAACATTTAAAAAATAACCAAAATCCCTCTAAGCTGTGAAATACACAGTAACTGAGTGAGGTGGGTGCTACCATGGCTTTCCAAAGCAAATGATATCCAGTGGGTTGTTGTCAGCCAGTCTGTGCAAAATGAAGCCTTACACCTCAGCCTCTGAACATATCATACAAAGGGAAAGACCAGAGATAGGATGAACTGAATATTCAATCAGAAAAATGAATCAGAAGGCCATTTAGGAGAAATCTGGGGTCACAATAGTGTGAGAAGTTGGAAGACAATATTTGAAACATTTTGTTTTGCACATCTTGGAAATGCCACAGGCAGCCTTCACAAGCCTATTTATGTTGATCATCTCAGTTGAGAATATTTCAACCTTTTTGTATAACCACCGTTTATGAAAAATGAAGTCCTTGCCTCCACGGTTTCTCCAGTACAAAGCATGCCTTTTAAACCACTTAAATTGCATACACATATAAACCCTACTTAACCCTCTCAGAATTACTAACACTTCTTGGTAATTATTTTTTTTCTAGCTGATTTTATATCTGGAGATGGAAAATTATCCACAGATTTAGAAACAGTGTTTTCAAGCAGGGTATAGTACAAAAGCAGTAATGCCATCTGAATGAACACTTGCTTATGTTCATTTCCTGATTAGTCTGTTTTCCTTTGTATCTGAGACTAATGACGATGACCAGGGGTTTCATGGCTAAGACAGTCATTAGCATCCACAGTGATCACTACTGCTTGTTTTGTATGCTCATCTGAGGAAGTTCTCTTAATAAGTACGGAAACTCAAGGATCTTTATAGAAAACAAATATTTACATCCTGAACTTAACACCAAAACCAATTTCGCTCCCAAAATAGCATCCATAGAAATTCCTGTTCTTTTTAGACAAGTAAATTTCTTTGTGTCCAAAGGATGTAATAAATTATACCTAGAGCTTTTATGTATGTGAAAACACTATGTCTGTGTGTGTGTGCACATTAATACAATAGTATGAAATCAGTCCTTACTTTCCTCCCCATTATTTCTAGTTTTCAGAAAAAAAAAAATCCTCATTGATCTAAGGTTATATAACTTCTAGGTATCCATCTAGTCAAAGTGCAGTTGCTTTTGCTAAAATCTTTAATGTTAATTAACAGATTCCTATACAGTACGTTGTTTGGTGAATCTCTTCCATGAGTATTATTATTACCATAATTGTTTTCTTTCTAGAGGAAGGAATACATATTGCCTTCCATGAGGGAGTTAATAAGTGTGAGGGTAAAAATTTCACACTGCTTTTAACAGCTTCATAAAATGATATCTTAAACTTTTCTGGACTTTGTCATTAGATTTTTAAATATAGTCTCTTTTGCAAAGATAAAATGGACACAATGCAGGAATTCTCTAATTTTCTAATTGAGGCAAGAGTAGTCCTTTATGATCTGATTAATTTATTTTACTTTTTGCATTAATTAAAGATAGAAAAATCTGTAATGTGTCCAAAAACATCTTCTGTCTCTTTTGAGGCAACTACTGTTTGTACTTATAAATCTATAATCTTATTACTGATATTCTGAACTTTTTTTCCTGTTATTTTGGAAGATCTTACCCATCCATTTTAATCTCATTTTTAACATCTACTGTAACTCTGACCTTTACTGACTTCTATGGCATCTACCAATTTTCTACTCAGCCTAGTAATTACAGCTATAGTACTGTTGTCTTGCATTTTCTGCAAATATGGACATTTACTGCTGACGGTTAAATATTTCCACATTCACTGAATAATGAGTTCTGTAAAGCTGTAGTAATATATTGTATTCTAGATATTGGTAGCAAGGGAAATGTTGGTATTTCAGGTTTCAAACTGTCACTTCCTGAATTAGGACGATACACCACCATCAAATGCTCCACTTCCTCTTATCCTTTTCTGCTGCTCTTATTTTTTACCTTTTCTTTTCCATTTTCCTCTTAATTTGTTTCATACTATTACTGTTCTTTTGTGTGATACTTTTTCCATCCTTCTTCTCCTTGTCTTTTTATTTTCCTGACCTACATCTAATAGCAAGTTTTAATCCACATTTGCTCTTAGCAAAGTTTCTTTAGATGACTCTATAGCAGTGAAATATAATTCCCAACTAAAGACAGGAGAGAGCTGATGTGACGTTGACATGTCACATTTCTCTGGAGGTAGGGAATTGTTAATCTTTCTTCTCCTCTGTTGTATATACTCAAGTTACTTCCTTGCAGTAACTGTTTCTGAAGACTGTGTGCCATTTTGAGTTGTGTTTTCTTAAAATTGTTCAGCTCCTGGTTGAGGTATTTTGGGCTAGAGAGGCTGTATGATTCAAAATTCACTTTAAAAAGTCACTCTAAACCCCATCTTTAATGACAGACCTCCTGGTAATCTTCTGAAGGATGAAGGAATTTTCTTGCCTGTTTTTCTTCTACTGTTTGGAACAAGAATTTCCCTTCTGTGAAATTATTCATTGGATTCCCTAGTTATTTAATTAACGCATATTTGTACTTTTCAATAAAATATTTTATTGTGGTTCCAGCCACATTCTACTTTAATCCTTTTCTTCATCAGATATCTACATAACATATAAAAATGATAAATTTTTTAAGATAGTAATTTTTAATGAGAAGAAAAGAAAAAGAAACCTGTTTGCAATGTATGAACTGTTTGAAAGTCAAAGATAATTCAAAATGGAGGCTGCTTAGAAAGCAACCAGGAGGTCAAACACGAGCACAGGGAAATTTTGAAGAAGTCCTGCTAGGAAGAAGGATGTATAAGAGGAAGTAACAAACATAGTTACTATGCTCTTGGGTTTGAGCTTCTGTATATGAACATCCTGCCCCCCTAGGAAAATGCTAGTTTAATATTTTAAATACTTATAATTTTCTTCAACATAACAAACATTAAACACCAACAGCTTTTCATTGCCAATGTTTCAGTCTTCATGCTGAACTCCAGAGTATTGTTCTTGACGTACCCTGGAGGACCTCTGCAATCTGTGGAATCACCTGATGTTACACACTTCCTGATTCAAAGTACCATTCTGGAATTTTATCTCATCTTTGGTAATTTCAGTCAAGTAGATTCTGAGATTACCTATAGCATATTGTCTTGTTGGGTACATGGAGTTACCTTAGTTCTCTGTCTGTGTGAAACCTACTTTTTTTCCAACAATAAACATGCTCGTTTATGGTGAAAATACTCTTGTGTTTTTTCTCCTTGATTAAGCCTCTTACTGCATTTTTGGGCCCTATTATCATGTTCTTTTCTATTCTATTCTTTTTCTTTTTCCCTACCTGTGCGTTTGAAGGGCTCAGGAAGAAGAAACTTTCCATCCTGTGCCTCCCCAAGAAGAGCTTCTATCATCCATGCTGTTGAAAAACGATCTTTGAAGTCCTGGGGCTACTTCCTTTCATTTGCAATAAATACTCCTTATAAAGGTTGTTCTTTTTCCGTTTCTCACAGCAACATTGTCAACAAGGCTATACGTTGTACAGAACGTTGAAAACAAGGAGGCTTTGCCTTTGTTCCATCCATGTATAGAGTTTGTTTCACAGGGATTTGCTGAAGGTGGCGGTGGTGGTGGTGAACATTTCTTTGATGTTGTGGTACCTATTAAAAATAATTAACCTTACTAGCCACAGTTGTATTGCTGTCTCTAAGGGCTTAAAAGAGATTTTTAGTTCAAGAAAAATCTAGGGGAGGCAGAAGCTGCAGATGGAAAGCCCATGGGTTTGTTTGAAGATAAAGTACCACATGAAAGGTCAAGCGGAACCACATAGAAAGAAAGAGTCAAGGAGGCCTCTGAGTCCAGTTTGGACAAACAGCATTATTTCACTTACCTCTACAGACACTTTTGAATTAAGAAACACTGAAAAGACATCACACAATTTCAGTCATCACTGAAATATCAGAAACATCTGTAAGCATTAGGTTTTGCACCACAATGCTCGGACTAATATGGGTTATCCAAGGAGGACTCCTGGGCATGGATTTTCCTTCCTGCTAAGTACTGATGCACCTTCCTCTTTTTACATGTGGAGACACCTTTCAGTGGAGCCATTAAGTCAACGTTCATTACTGTGTAGCCCCTGTGCCTTTCCACTGCTTTGCCATGGGGATTCCGTGGTTTTAGAATGAGCCTTTCTTTGCACGGTTTCTTTACCATAGGCAACTGACATGTTAGCACAACAAGCCAACACGTTCATGGAGGCAAGTCAGAGATTCCTTCTCCTAGCACATGGGAAGTAGTTTAGGGTACATCTTATGGGAGGTTTCCCCACAGCATTTACAGACTATAGGCAGGAGTAAGGCATATGTGCAGCCTCTAAGCAGCATTTTACTGAAACTAAAGCAGAGGTTTAGGGAGCTGCAGTGGGCTCCTGCACAAATGTGTAAATTCTTCTGTGAGTCTTCACTAGGAACATTCAACAGTGACCCCACACAATGATTTTCTGCTGGGGTGATATAATTTGCAGTGGAGATACAGCTCCCCATGCTCTACCATTCATTTTATCGCTTTCAAATTCAGTGTTCGTCTAATCACTGTCAAATTCAGTGTCAGACTTCTATAGGGAAGACCAAAAAGGTCAGATATTTTCACATGTGACATGTTCATTGATCTCTTTGTACACATATAGAAAAATATGCTTATGTGCTAGAGGCTATGGTATCTGATTCTGTACTTACTGTTCCTGATTCTTCAGCTAAACTCATTAAATAAGAGGACAGCTTTAGGTATTGGACTCATTCCTTTGGTACCTTCAGTCAAGGTAGACTGCTGCCTACAGGATTTTTAAGCATTTTAAGAAATAATAGGCATAAGACTAAGTAATGATCCCATTTATCAGTTTTGCTTTATTTTTAAATTTTTATCATTCCTTTGTTATTCCTAAGGTTTATTAAAATTGTTTCTTTTCAAGGCATATTAAATGTACAGATTATGATCTTGATTTTTCTTTTAATTTCAGCTACATGTTGTTTGCTTGCATGGCCTAGAATATATTGTTTCACTTATTTTTTCTTCTTCCTACTCTTAACGTGTATTCTGATCAGTTAGTGTTAAAAAAACACCAAATTTTCAAGCTGTCGTTAGTGTAACAAAAGCCCTCAGACTATAATTCTGAAAAAAGAATGGCTTTTATTGGTATTTCTTTTGGCATTGCATCTTCCAAAAACTCTTCTTGCGTGAGCAAAAGAGGGATTTACATTGGTGCTTCGGTTTCTTGTATTGAGAAGTCAATGAAGAGAAAGTAGGAATAGCCCATGATCTAATGAGTGGTTGCTGATATTTCAAAACGTCAGTTTATTCAGCTGACCTTTTTACATCCTTGAAGAATAACAACAGTAACAGTAGCAGAATCTATCTGGTGTGAAATATGTCCATTTGAGTAAAAATGGCTGAAAGACAGATGTTATTTAAATAAAATGATCAACTACATGAAAATGCACTTTGAATTCTTAACAACATTGAGAATAAAACCTAGCAGATTGAATCTTGATTACATTTTGTGCAATACATAAATACATCATGTCAGCTTTTATTGTTAACAGATGTCTGCATCTGGGTCTTGTTTTTTCTTCAGTTGTTGGAGTAATTGCATGGAATTGCTGTTATCCTTCTCTTGGGTAGTTCTCTATGTAGATCTTAATGCTCTTTCTGAATGTGAGGCAGCAGATATTCGTGTGCACAGTTGCTTACTTTTCCTGTGATGATTGGTTTGTAGTGAGTCTTGCACTAAATCAAGGTGGTTTATACTGCTCATGGAATAAGAGTTCATTTACAATGATGACACAACCCTATCTTTCATTGGGATGTCTCATCACTTAAACAGCTGTGGGTAATACCAAAGCCGTGATGTCATATCAAGAATGGAGAAGCTACCTGATGGGAAAACAAGTAGCAACAAACAACCATGGACAGAAGTTTCCTGATCTGTTAATACATGTGATTGCCAGTGAGGCAGGCTTTGTAGAGCTTGGAGGGAAGAGACAGGACAGTGATTTGTCTGTTTCCACTGTGGTGGCTCTGAGCTGGACTTCATGAGATACCACTATGCTCCTCTGAATCAAGAGTAACAGCTACTGCTTATATTGACATTACTAACTGTGTCTGATGTTGTCCAAAAACCTGTGTTTAAGAACCTGTGGTCTCATCTAGTAAGCTCACTAGGGGAACTAGTAGGTTACTCTTCACATGGGTTTTTTTCGCCATCAAAGGCAGATTGTACTGATGACAAAGTACTAACATGTTTGTTCAATCTCTCCCTTACAGTTTAACCAATTGAAATAAAACTAGACTAAAGTATTTGTTTTGCTTGCTTGCTTGCTTCAGTTTCTGGTGTCTACTCACAAAGTGCTCTTTGACCAACTGCTTGTGTTGGGTTGCAGTACACAGGCCAAACATACTCTGAAACTCTAATGGTCAAAGTACTTAGCAGTGTTGATTCTTGATTCCTGTGCTACACTTCTTGAACCTAACATTTCTGCTGTCTTTTCACAGGAATGAGATATTCTTATCCTGCTGTTTTTAGTCCTGAGAATTAAAGCCTCCTTAGAGTCATGGTTTGTTAAAAATGGGTAATTTCCAACGCTCCAACTATGCTAGGGGCTGTCTAGTTACAATTTGACCCCAATGGGACATATGTCGCCCATGAGGAACACCGCTCATAACCAGTTACCAGCTAGACTTTGAACTATTGTCAACTGCTTTTTCAGCCTGTTGATCTGGTCACTTTTTCAGCCACCTGGAAGTCTATCCAGTCCATGACTCCCCAATTTGGCTAGAAGGACACTGTGGAAGAGAGAGAGGGAAGGGGCGCGAGGGGGAAAGAGATCACTTACCTCACACATACAAGTAGATCTTCTTTGTGCTGGCACTTATTTAGGCTAACAATTGTTTCTCATGTACTTTAATCTGGAGGAGTACAAAAAGGAAAGAAGCTTATTTCCAGCAATAGAGATACTGCTCCAAGGGCAAAGAGTCACTAGAAAAAAACTCCTCCATGTCTTTATGCCAGCAGTGTAGCAATAATTAATAAATCTCCTTCCGGCTTTGTGTGAGGCTGTTCTACTTCATAGACTTAGGCTATAAAACTTGTTATCAAAACTAATCTACAGAAGAACTTAGCTGACATCAGCCACACGCTTTCCCCCAGCGTCTGACTTGCTATATTAACCAGCACATTGGATAAGTCTTCTCAATGTTGGGTTGCCATTGTTGCTAGGTTACCAGCCTGACGCAGAAGTTTGCATGCATATTCACATTATTGTCTCAATTGCTTTTCTCCCAAAAAACCATAAAGATTTTACAAAACATAAAGTTCTGCAGACATTGCCAGTGTATTTTCTTTTGATGGCAAAGGGAGTTATGCCATGAAAATCAGATAGCACAATCTGCAAGGTGTCTGAGCTGTTTTCCTTCACTGTACCAGCAACATAGGCTGCAATGTCTTGTGTCCAAAAGCATGCATACAACTGCCTTACACAGTAGCCAGGCTATTGGGGGACAGTAGTCACAAAAATACAGCAGTTTTCCTATGTTATCATTAGACAGGAAGACAACTCTGGAAAAGAAAACATTTTTCTATTTGTTATTTGTCCTCCAGGGCTACATGCACTTTATCAAAACTAAACAGTGGTGGGAAAGAGGCAATGTGGGCACTAATCCATACTATTAAATTTTTAGCTTGATGCCTGGCATCGTTTTATCTCTGCTGACTAGCTCTCCTCCTGACAATGAGAAGGCACAATTTGGTGCTAGCCCATGCAAAGTCTATTCTCAACAAGCAAATTGCACATATGGCCACCTAGTTCCCAGGGTAGGAAGTGAATTTGACACCGTGGAGCTGAGCTGTGCCGTTCCACTTGGACAGAGAATAGTCCTCAAGGGAGTATAGACATAGTAAAAGATACTATGCATCACAACTGTTGACTAACTGATATTTATGTACCTCTCTATCCCTTTTTAGAATTTTTGTTACTTCACTCATACACATTTCTACATATATGGTTGAGAAATGCTATGGAGCTTTAGGACTTTACAGAAAAAATAACATGTTCAAAATAAAAAAGCAGTTCTTCATAATGATCCTTAGACACCAAAGTTCATCTTATAATGCTGAGCCTTTGACAATCAAGTCATGTTCAAGGTGGCTACC
>NW_009603114.1:0-2546 GCF_000690535.1 Cariama cristata | reverse complement strand
AGGAGGCAGAAGGGGCACTGATGCAAGGCATGGCAGTTCATGCACCAGGTGCTAATACTTCTGAAGCTTGAAGAGGGATTTTCCTGATAATGGTTTTGGAGCACATTATTCCGACTCGAAGAACTTTAAACTTTGGTGACTCTGAGAGAGCTCTGGATTTCCTTGGGAGTCTTCTGTCAGATCTGCAAGTTAGAGACTTCAGTGACTCAACTGTTCTTTCCTCATTAAGTACAGACTCACTGTTCATTCAGTGCAGGGGCAATGAGTCAGAGAAATGAAGGAAGTCTCTCTTCAGTTATCAGACTGCTTAAAAAGGCGCCTCTGCTTTGCAGCTGTACATATTTGCATAACATTTAGCACCTTTGAAGATAATTCATGTATGTTACTGAACACCTTATGCTACATATGTTGCCTATTACTGTGTTGGCATTGGGTTTATATTAGTCGCAAACCTAGCGTGGGTGTTGGTTCCTGTATTTTTCACACCTATTAGTACAAGATCTATGGTTTAGCAACAGCTGTTACTTCAATCATAATTTACAGTGATATTTTTACTTTCTGCCCTGCAAGGATTGAAACTGGAATGATACAAAATCTTTTCCATCCAAGCACACAATAAACCACGTTTAATGTCTTTGTCATGTCTGGCTATTGGTGTATATAACCGTCACTTCCTTTCTTTTAATGCTTTTAAGTAGCATCAGCTTTTTCCCATGTACCAGACTCTTGTAACAGGATCACATCTCCTGAGATGAGGTACATAGCAGATCATGGAAGCAAGGGAACTTCCACACTGAAGACTAATTTCCTTATGAAATGTTGAATATGGCCATTAAGACATCGAAGACTGCAGCAGAAGTACCAAAATCATGTTACATAGTTGGCTAAATGAGATTTGTTGGTTGACTCTAAATGGGTCATGCTTAGCTAAAGATATGTATTTTTAATAGAGTCTATAAAGATTAAGTAATATTGGTACAGTCTGAGGAAGATTATTGTCTGCAATACACTGCCATAACCACTAATCATTTGTCTTAATGCAATTATTTACTTAAAAAAAAGATGCACTTGTCCATGTCATTTTGAATATTGAGTTCAGGTCTGAATTCATTAGGCCAAAGGCAAAACTGTAAAGTATGTAATGGCTGCTATACTTAATATTATGTACTCTTCTCTCATTCTCAGCTTTCATCTTTTCCCCTGCTATTTGATGTCCTTAACAGAAATACGGTACCCATCATCCTTCAAGAGTTTGTTGCACAGAATTATGGAGAGATGCCTGGATCCCCTCAGCAGGGTGCACCAGTTAATAGGGTAAGATATTTTGTGCAAACGTCTGACACTGCTCATCCAGCACTGAGATGGCAATTAAAGAAAATCAGTGCCCATAGGTACAAACACAAGAGTGTAGTTTGTTCGTAAGCATTAATGTGTTGTCCTCTGTCAAGACTGAGTCTAGGTTTTTTCCTTCATTCAACATGATTTCTCCAGTTGTCATTGCTCAGCTATTTCACCCTCCGCAGGAGGTATTTTCAGAAGCTGAAATGCTTAACAGTTAGTCTCCGCAAGCAATATTTGATATTTGCAACTGTAACCCTGCATTAAAATTCTGTAATATCTCCCACCTGGTGATCAAAGTCCTGGTAAACATGAATTCAGTGAGAATCAGAAGAAGAAACTATAAAGGTTTTATTTATTTACTTACTTTTAATTTTCCCATGCTACAGAGTACAGCTAATAAATAAAATAATTTACAACACAGGCACTTTCCACAAAAAGTGTACCTATCTTTCAAGAAAATTGTTTCCTCCGTATCATATTGTGCTGAATGAAAAATGAGACACAGAGTTAAATGTACGTTAACTGACACTTGTGGCAATGAGGAAGTCTAGGGAGGGATATTCAAGTGTGAACGTCCTATTCTTCAAAGAGTATTTTCCTTATATTTTAAGTGAAATGATGTTTGCTGTGTTTGTGGAAAAGGTAAAAATTTGGGGCTCTGGTTTTCTCCTGTCATGTCAGATACTCTTCCTGCTGGTGCTTCCATATTTTTCACTACTTTCCTCTTCCAGCCAAGATGGAAAAAAAGCCAATGAATGGTTGCCAGATCTTGTGTTTAGATCTAACCCTGCATAAGGTGACACCTGGAGAAACCATCAGTGTTGCAGCAAGCAACGAGAGATAGAAGGGAGTGAGTCTGCACAATGAGTTATAGATGGCTGAAGGTGCTGGGATGGGGCTCTGTTTCATGTTCCTTCTTCAGAAGAGATGTCTGCTGCTCTGCGAGTCCTTCATTCGGCCTATGTGGGAGCCCCATCTTCACTGTGGCAGCTCCCACAGAAGACAAAGATGCTCCTTCCCTATGTCAGAACAGCCCAGTCTGAAAATCAGGATGTTTCCTCCTATTTTAAATCACTGTGTACTCTGGCATTGATGTGCAACCTCACCACGGCAATAACGTCACTGATTTCCTTTCCTTGTTCTTTAATGGCTTCTTTTCTTGCATTCACATCTCTCATAATCCTTCTCTATACTTTCTTTTTTTT
>NW_009603113.1:18859-21130 GCF_000690535.1 Cariama cristata | reverse complement strand
GGCCAACTTCGGACCGACTCTCACAGAAGCCAGGAGATAATATTAAAAGGACAAGTGACAGACTTCATATCTGTCCTAGTTTGGCTAAAACAGGACTGTTTCTCCTTCAGGAGTTGTTTGTTGTTTTTTTTTTCCTTGCAGTTAAGTTTCTTCTAAGTAACTGCACTTTCTGAAAGTGCAGTTACACGTTTTTCAGACACTGTCTGTGTTTCAGACCTGATAGTGCTCGATGTTTATAGTTGCTACTGAAGTATCAGTAGGATTGGTATGCAGAGTGCCTCATATTTATACTTATCCCCATGAGAACCAAGGCCACTGCTGGCCCCCCTTTGTTAAGCGAATAAAAAATCCTGAAAGGGTCACACCTGCGGAAGAGCATGGATGGGACAGGTGACCAAAAACTGACCAACGAGGTATTCCATCCTATCCATGTCATCCTCAGTATAAAGCTAAGGGATCATGAGGGTCTCACTCTCTTCTCTCACGGCTGGCATCCCTGCAGGACCTTGCTCACTCTCCTGCCTCCTACCTCGATCTGTGCATTCCTGAATCCAGTTGCTGTCGGCTGTGTCCGATCTGGGATGTCAGAATGCCCGCCCTACTGTGGCAGTAGCAGCATGAGCACCTGTGAGCTAGCTCAGTTGGTAGAGCATGGGACTTTTAATCCCAGGGTTGTGGGTTTGAGTTGCATGAAAGGTGCCATGGTCCCACTGAAAATCATTTCTCTTTCAGGTCACTTGATTGAGAGGGAATACAATCTGGCTGTTGCACGAAAGAGGCGTGTGATTTTCAGTGGAGGCCCTGCTGGTGATCATCAGCTCCATCTGTGCCATCATCATTGCATTGGGGCTCATATACAACTGCTAACAGAGAGCATCTGCTGCCTGTTTTAAGAGCCAGCCCAACCTTAAACTGTGACAATATCTTATTGTGTTTTATAATTCTAAAATAGAACCTGCTAGATATAATTATTCTTGTGTGTATGACTCTATATATGAACATACACCCCTCTTCCCCAAACACAAGCAAATGTATGTTCACATATGTCAGTATTTTAGATTATTTATAATACATCTCCTATTCACAGGAAATTGTTAAAAAAAAACCCATCAAACATTCAGTTGAACAAAAGTAAGTCTGATGTCTAATGACAGGTTTACAGTGCAGAAAGGTGGCAAGCCCTCTCTTTACTAGGGGACACACCAACAATGACCTCTAGTCACAGAAAGTCTAAGAGGTTTTTTTTTTTACAAAATTCTAGCCATTTGTATACCCAGGATTTCACTTCACAGTATAGATTTTTATTTTCTCTTGTGAATTTGTCACATTTATAACTGTTCAACAATTCTTCAAAACATTTAGCTTTTTCCCTTCAACTTACATGAAATACATGCATTACATGACACAGCAGGAAAAGAAGCAAGCCCAAAGAAGTATAAGAAGTCTGTAGTCAACTCAAGAGAAGTACAAGAGTAAAAAATAAAATTATGATCCTCCAGATTCCCATTCCTGGGCTGTAAGTCTATTATTCCCCCAATAATGAAGTGATATGGAGAGGTTCAGAGAGAACAGAAAAAAAGTCTCCTTTGACCTTCTTTATAGCTGCTACAATTCCAGATGCTAAGTTATGTTTCAGTTCTGATTTGCTGTACGGATAAGCCTGCTTTTGTCTCTGGCTATTGTGATAGGGTGTGTCTACTGTATTTTTTCCTCAGTTGATGTTGCTTTAAAAAGATAGTTATCGAGACAGTTGAACTCTAGTGCTCCAACATTGTGCTGAGGGAGAAGACTCTTTGAAGAACAGATCTGAGAATAAACGTAGGAAGGAAATGCAGGAAAGAGCTGAGCTGCTCTCCACAGAGCTTTGAAGACAAATCTGTGGGGACCAGAACACAGTAAGAAAAAATGGGCTTAGCAGAATTTGTATGAGGATAAACCCCAACTAATTAAGAGTGTAGAAAGAATGAAAAAGGCTGCATAAAAGATTTTAAATTAATTTTAACAGCCTGACTATAGTGGATAGGAGAGCTATCAAGGTGTCTAACAAACCTGAGAGGTTAGAACAGATGCTACAATGCTTGCACCCAAGAGGGAGGAACATTACCTGTAACACAGAAACAAGAACATTAACTGTCAATATCAGAGTAATACCCAAGAAACTGTAAAAAAATAAACAGTGCTGGATAGTAATGTAAGAAAATCCTTCAGACCGGGCTTTTATACTGACACCCTTAGTAAGAGAAAAGATTCTATTTTACAAAGATGTCCAAT
>NW_009603113.1:980-18828 GCF_000690535.1 Cariama cristata | reverse complement strand
CTACATATTGATATGCATTGTACATTTCTCTCAGTGTGCTTATACAGGCCCAGCACACAATGAGTGATAAATGTAATAAGCAGCAACGAGTGCTTCTCCCTCTTCTGGGTCCTGCAATACAGCTGTAATCACTTTGGTAATGACTTACACCACCAGCCCATCTCTGCCATTTTATGCTTCAGGGAGGCAGAAGTGGTAGACTTTGATGACAAGATATGACTCCATGATAGCTGGGGAAAAGTAAGATTGAAAACTGCAAAAGCATATTAAAGTAGACCATGTTGTGAATAAACTTGTTTAACCATAGCATGAGTTGGATGCTAAGTTTGCTTTGTAAAGCTAAACTTGAGTGCAGATTGATACATTCGATTCACTGGTTGCCAAAATTAACTCGAGTGTGAAAACCTCTCCTTAGCACATAAAAAGCTTGGATTAGACGCCTTGCACAGGCTAATCAGACATGGGAAGACCAAAAGGTATTGGTCCAAAGCAATAAACTGCACTGACAGACAGGAACAGTATCTGGAGACTTTCTAAATTCAAAGGAAAAGGTCAGAGGTGACTATCACAATAAGCAGTTCTCTTTAAGAGGTAGCTTCAATCATAGTAAGAAAGAATTAAATAGAGATAGGACAAAGACTTTACAGATCTCGTAAGCATACCGAAGTCAAGACAGGTCAATCTGGTAATAGCTGCTTCAGGTGGATCACAGAGATAAAAGTATAAAATTGGCTGGCCTTAGATCTTAAGGCAGTCACACTAACAATTGAAAATATCAGCTCATCTGTAAGATTTGCTCTCTTTAGGTAGAGCAGAAAGTGTCAAACAAAAAAAGTCAAGGCTGTTGACCGACATTAAAAGCTAACTTTAGGAGATATTAACATGAGTCAGATCCAGGGCTATGAGTAAGAGTGAGAGAATGAAGTTTTTACAGATTTTACATGTTTAAGAGGACAGAAATAAAAGTTATTTCAATAAGCACTTAAGAGGAACTCTACTATGAAGATGAAAACTCTTGACAGCTAAAGATAAAGAATAAAATTAGAAACATAGGTAAGTCTGAAGAAATTATATGGCTAAGATCACCAGATCCAAAAAATGCACTCACAAACTCCCTATACTTCTGAACATAGATGAGAATATTTCCTCTTTTTTGTACCACCACTAGTTCATTGACCTGGTTGAAATGAACCAGTGTCATAGTGCCAAGGAAGCATGTCTGTTCCTGGCAAACAAATTTTAACTGTAGGTCTTTGCTATTTAAGGTGTAGTTGGAATGTATTGCAAGTATATACGAACTAGACTTAAAACAAGTTCATCTGAGCACCACAGAAAAGATAACTGCATAAAGCCAAGTACAAATGTCAACAAGTTCACCTCAGAAAATACTTAGGTAACTAAACTATGACAAACTTCATGATACACCAATGTAGATGAAACCACCTCCAGGGATTTGGTGATTTAAGATTACAATATTCCTTTTTAAATAGAATCACGCAATGCAGTAGCTCCACAGACACCTGAAAACACAGATTAGTTACATAAAAGAAGGTATATTTGCAGTACAGGAAAGTATCTGACGAAAATTTCAGTCATAATGTGTATATATGGCTAGACCTACCTAACTGCTGTCTCCAGTCGTCAAATAGCTTTTCAGCTGAAGCACAAAGATGGAAAGTTCTGTTTTTTAGAGAGCATGAGCTCTCTGCATACTAAATAACAACATGCCAATGTCTACTGAGATAATTTGAAAGTGTTAACTGGGTCACGATTGAGTTAACGATTTCTGTGTAACTTTAAATAAAAAAAAGGGTGGAAATTGCCATAAATTTTCAAATGTTTTTAATATATCTGTATGAAGCTATGGAAAAACATTCTTTGTTCTGCAAAGAAATATTAATATTAATTAGCAAAGTAAAATTCCTTATTTTATCCAAAAACATATGAAGTGAACAAAATTATATCAACAGGATTAAGACTGTTATGACTAGCATTTAGACTTGTGATACCAACTAACTATAACTGAGTTTTGGAAAGAAGTACACAGCTAACTGTAAGGTAAATATATCCCTAATGTCTACACCGACATTCTTGAAAAAGGCTGATCTTCATAAATCAGAAAAGGAAAAATGCAGCGGTGAGATGCGCTTTCCCAGGTATTATAGTACTCTTTTCTAATTACCTTTCTTTACGTTCTACTGTTATTTATTATCTGTGAAGGCCTGATAGTAAAGAGCTGTAGAAGAAAGGCCTTAAAACTCCCAGGAGAGATTATAGAAGAAAACCTTTACTCCTAGAAAAGTAGAATCAGTCCTGTTTTCTTCCAAGGCATTACAAGACTCAAATTTTAGTTCAAGTATAGTAAATCTAACCTTGGTGTGTCTTCTGTTACAAAAAGAATGACTTGTCAGTATTAAATAGTAACAAAGTATATCCAAACTGGAAAAAAAGTGACATTTCAGCTGTATTCTGTTACATACAAACATACAGCTCTTAATTCTGTTTTAGTTGTTTATCAGCCTCGTGTCACTGAGCTGGTTAAGAATCTCTAAATTTGCTATGCTGTGAATGGAACTCTTCAGGGACATAGCTGTCATAATGACAAGCAATATACCATACCTAAAACAAGGCCAATTACTCTAAGAAAGGTATGTCCAACCTCATGCTGGACACGAGACATGAGTTATCTCATGTTCTGTTCTTTCATCCTGTCAACCAGTACCAGTAGGAGACTAATGCCTACAGCTTCAGCTACAAACACTGTTCTACAGAGGATGGCTGCATTGTCAACATAGAAATGTTTTGTGGAAAGAATTTGATTTTGAAATATGACAAGTTACTGAGGCCTCCATACTGGCAAGCTCTCAGGAAGGTGGAAATCCAGGACCTTCAGCTTCTAGCACCTTAAACTCCCAGACTCCTTAGGTCTTTTCACAATTTGTCCGGTGAGTAGCTGAGGAAGAGTGTTGCTGGAGTTTCTAAGCACTTACTAACAGACAGAACATCCATAATACTGTTAGAATCTAAGTATGTCTGAGACTTCAGACTAAACCCTCCAAGCTCCAGTGCTAACAACCTAGCCATGCATGGTTCCTGGATCACAGTGTTATGTCAACCCAGTAACTGTCTGAGTAATCTCAGATGAGGGACTAGGAGTGCTGCCTTTCTATTTCTGAGATTGAGTCTATTCAATAAACTGGATAACACTGCCAGGACGAGACTGTCCCATAGCTCCATCCCCTATGAACAAGAGCTTAAAATGTCACTACATAGTTTCTTAACTATGTTATGAAAAAAAAACCCCACGGCTGAACAATCCTTTTTTCAAACCAGAGTCTGTCTGTATACTTTCATACAGCCCTTTGCTGAATCTGTTGCACTGGAGACCACCTACATTACCTCTGTGTGATCATGTTTACTAATGACACTGAGATTTGAAAATGGTTGTCTCTCTTCTAGAAAGTATCCTGCCTTTTCTTTTGATGGTTGTTTACTCTAGAGATGGACAAATTTGCTGAAAGAAAAACCTGAGGTGGTCTAAAGTGCATTAAGTTTTCGGCCCTAGAAGACTAGACCAGTGACGACTGGCATTCCTCAGGAGTAAGTATTGGGACCAGCACTGTTTAACATCTTTGTCAGCGACATGGACAGTGGGATTCAGTGCAGCCTCAGCAAATTTGCCAATGACACCAAACTGTGTGGTACAGCCAATACACTGGAGGGAAGTGATACCATCTGGAGTGACCTTGACAGGCCTGAGAGGTGGACCCGTGTGAACCTCATGAAGTTCAACAAGGCCAAGCGCAAGGTCCTGCATATGGGTTGGGGCACTCCCAAGCACAAATAAAGGCTGGGTGGAGAATGCACTGAGAGCAGCCCTGAGGAGAAGGACTTGGGGGTGTTGGTTGATGAGAAATTCAATATGACTGGGTAGTGTGCACCTGCAGCCCAGAAAGCCAACCGTATCCTGGGCTGCATCAAAAGAAGTGTGAGCAGCAGGTCAAGGGAGGTGATTCTGTCCCTCTTCTCCGCTCTCATGAGACCCCCACTGCAGTACTGCTTTCAGCTCTAGGGCCCCCAACACAAGAAGGACAGAGACCTGTTCAAGCAAGTCCAGAGAAGGGCCACAAAGATGATCAGAGGAATGCAACACCTCTCCTATGAAGACAGGCTGTGAGAGTTGGGATTGTTCATCCTGGAGAAGAGAAGGCTCCAGGGAGACCTTATAGCAGCCTTCCAGTATCTAAAAGGGGCCTACAAGAAAGCTGGAGAGGGACTTTTTACAGGTGCATGGAAGAGGGAACATTTAGATTAGATATTAGGACGAAATTCTTCACTGTGAGGGTGGTGAGGCACTGGAACATGATGCCCAGAGAAGCTGTGGATGCCCCATCCCTGGAGGCATTCAAGGCCAAGTTGGATGAGGCTTTGAGCAACCTGGTCTAGTGGAAGGTGTCCCTGCCCATGGCAGGGGAGTTGGAACTAGATCACCTTTAAAGTCACTTCTAACCTAAATCATTCTATGATTCTGTGATATGATTCTGTGATTTCTCACTTTGAAAAACAACAAAAATATAGTGATTTTGGTTTCAATTTCTCACAGACAGATGGCAACAGCCACGTAAGATTAAAATCTGCTCCAACGAGCAGGATGTTTTGTCTCTGGTGACATTTTTCTGTGATAAAAGCCGTAATGTTTCCTTTAAGTTCACTGTTATCTTGATGCTATTAACCATAGTCTGGACAGGTACCAGTAACAGAGTTTTGAGCAACACTTGCAACTGATTGGGAGGAGAACACTGTTACCAGCTGTGTTGTTGAAACCCTGGAGAGGTTTATAGGATTTACTGTGGTAACCCATAGCTGTGAATAAACTAGAAAATGCAAACAGGATGTAGCTGTACAGTACCAACAAAAATTTGTTGCTGTTGAAGATCAAAATACATCTTTATAAATAAATAAATGTTATTGAACATTTACTAAATAATGCATTCTGGACCTGTAAGTCACACCTCCATGGAAGACCCTTCTCATTTTATTTATTTATCCATGTTTGATTTTCACCCTTGTCAATGTCCTTGCATACCTTCAAAAAATTTAACCGTTTCTCTAAGCACTGCCAAGAAAGTGCTGCAGAATAGCAGTTCTCATAATCCTTAGGTGAATATCCACAGCAAAAGACAGTATTCAGTGGGAGGAAGTAAAGAGATAAGACAGCAAAATCTGTCAATGGCATCAAACAGTTTTGACTTATTAATCTCAAGAAGTTTTATAAGGAGCACTATAAGGATTTAAAAGTAGGTTCCAAAGAATCGTATTGCAAGAGAAATTAAAGATAAAGAATGCAAAGTACTCCACATTGGAGGAACAGTTTGAACTATTAATACAAGTCGATAGGCTCTGCGTAGCATAGTCAAAGAAAATCATCTAGGAATCAC
Source organism: Cariama cristata (assembly GCF_000690535.1). Classification (NCBI taxonomy): domain Eukaryota; kingdom Metazoa; phylum Chordata; class Aves; order Cariamiformes; family Cariamidae; genus Cariama; species Cariama cristata. The sequence continues at coordinate 13,390 of NW_009603113.1, read as the reverse complement.
TCTGAAAAACTATGAAGATCTAGGGTCAACACATACATGGTTTCAAAAAGCAACTAAAAGACTACAGTGCACAAATGCAAAACTTTTGGGTAAGTTAGAATACCTTAATAAATATTTATTTAATTACATTTCCTAAATAAGACTATAAATAAATCCTTACTTATGCAAAACTGTAAACTTAAGGAGTTTCATCAATTTAGCCTACTTCCAGTTGTAACCTTCTATTTCTGTCAGATAATTTTGACCTTTAAAATACTTTCACTTTAATATTTCCTAGCATGTCAGTGCATTAAAAAACTTACAGGTTTTGATTTACACAGGTAAGGACCTCTACATAAACTGAAGAATCTAGGAGACTGACCAACACTAAGCAACAGCATAGAGAAATTGCTATTCTTTATATTCTTTTTTATTTATTTTATCTATATTTATTCTTTATAAAGACATTTTAATCACAACATCTGCTGATGGCTTTGTTAGGATGATCATGGTTAAGAAATTTCAAATTCCATTTTTGTTTTTAAAGATTACCTACATTCTTGAATTATTATCACTCAAAAATATCAATGTGAAGACATAAATGCATCCTAAGAGTGGCAATGATAATATAGTAACTATCATTTTCAGTTTGCTATTTTAAAGCTATTTACTATGCTTTAGTTAAAAATCATCTTCTGAATGACAGGAAAGGACTAATTATCATCCACAGAAATTAGACTTTTCTAAGCTAAAGTGAAATAAATTACAGAAAATGTTCAGGGTACTAGTACTACCAGCCCAACACCAGAAATGTGTGAGTTGATGCTCTGCCCTCAAAAGTTTGTAAGATTCATAACTTATTTGCTTAAAAATATAATAAATACCTAGTATCTCAATTTAAAGAAAGTTTCAATATTATCATAGAATCATAGAATTATGGAATGTCCTGAGTTGGAAGGCACCCACAAGGACCATTGAGTCCAACTCCTGTCTCTGCTCAGGACAACCCCAAAATTCACAGTGCATTCTGAGGGCATTGTCCAAACCCTTGTTGAATACTATCAGACTTGAAGCTGTGGCTGCTTCCCTGGGGAGACTATTCCAGTGCTTGACCACCCTCTGAGCAAAGAACCTTTTCCTAATATCCAACCTAAACCTCCCCTGGCACATCCTCATGCCATTCCCTTAGGTCCTATCACTGGTCACCAGAAAGAAGAGATCAGCACCTGCCCCTCTGCTTCCCCTCATGAGGAAGCTGTAGACCATGATGAAGTCTCATCTCAGTCTCCTCTTCTCCAGACTGAACAAATCAAGTGACTTCAGCTGCTCCTCATACAGCTTCCCCTCTAAACCCTTCACCAACTTCGTGGCCTTCCTTTGGACGGTCTCTAGTAGCTTCATATCCTTTTTATATTGTGGTACCCAAAACTGCACACAGTACTTGAGGTGAGGCCACACTAGTGCAGATTAGAGTGGGACAATTGCCTCCCTCACCTGGCTGGCAATACAGTGCTTGATGCACCCCAGGGTACGGTTGGCCCGCTTCACTGCCAGGGCACACTGTTGACTCATGTTCAACTTGCCGTCGACCAGGACCCCCAGATCTCTCTTCACGGATCTGCTCTCCAACCTCTCGTCCTCCAGTCTGTGTGTACATCCAGGGTTGCCCCATCCCAGGTGCAGAATCTGGCAAAGGTCATATGGTTGGTGATTGCCCAGTTCTCCAATTTGTGTAGATCTCTCTACAGGGCCTCTCTGCCTTCAAGGGTGTCAGTAGTTCCTCCCAATTTTGAGTCATTGGCAAACTTACTTAGTATTCCTTTGAGTCCTGCATCCAAGTCATTTATGAAGACATTGAACAGCACTGGCCCTAATTCATCTGATTAGTCACTGGTCTACTATTCATTTAATTGTATCGCTGAAGTTAAGGTTTTAATAGAAAATGTGTAAGACTTATACGAAATCATACATTTAGCAAACCTAAAACAAATTAAGTATTCCAAGAAAACAAATTCTGAGATTCAAACACATTAAAGTTAGACTATTTCAATGTATGAATGTATAAATCTTCTATTTTGAGACACTGAATGAAAAAATACACATTTGTCATAAAGGTCAAGACTCTTGCTTCTTGACTGATGTTACATAATTATATTCTAAAACTAATATAATTTTGTACAAGTTATAACAATTATATGCTACAATTTTATTTACAAAAGGTGTAGATGATAACACAGAAACTCTGAAATAACCAAACTGTAGCTTCACTACTTCATGCCATTTCTCAAACCATTGTCGCAAAACAGATGTAAGCAAAATATAAATAAGACAGAAAGGTAAAAATCATCAGTGCCTTCAGGTGTGAAATAAGAATCATAGAGACAGGGGGATAGATTCCTTGAAAGGAAACTTTTAAACAATATCAAACTGTTTTTCATAACAGAAAGCCAACATGGTGAACTGTTATATAAATAATGAACAATATGTACATGACAAAAAGCTACAAGTTGCTGTGAGGATGGGCGCACAATGCATCCTTGCAGACTTACCAAGAAGTCTGTGTTTTTAGGGCTTTCACAGATGATAGATCTTATGTCTGAAAAGGTCTCTTACAATTCAAAAGTCTTTCAAAAGCTAAGAACATAAAAAGAAATTACAAGCATATGTGTAATTACATGCATACACACACACAAAAATAAAATACATGAAATGCCCTACTTCTAGTGTCACGTATTTACATTAATTACTTCAAGAATACCGTTGTAATAAAGAGCTTTTGTGCAATCCAGATGATTATTATCAAGACATTAATTGAAGAACGCAATATGTAAAGTGTAAAAAATTAAAATAACAGTATACTAACTAGACCGGACAGCAAGACAACTGGTAGCTGGAATATCTTGAAGAGATACAAAGAGGCAGTGGGCTAGTAGACTCAGAAATTTGCTTCACCTTCATCTTCAGTTGTTTTCTTAATTTTTTTTTCTTTCTCCTTTAAATAATGTTTTATTCTTATTTCTTCAAACCTTGTTCATAAAACATATCTTTTTTTATTGTATTACTTTTGTTTTAGCACACATCTCACTCAGATTTGGGTACCCTGAGACGTATTTGATGAATTTAGCAGCAGGAAGCTGAAAGCTGCAAGCTACAAACAGCAAACCTGAACCCTAATAATACCAAACCGCACATCTGAGAGAGATATCTCTAAGCAGGTCTTTCTTTCAGAGACATAAGCTACCACTATCCAGTATCCTTAAGGCACAGGCAGCAGAAAAAAGGCTCCAGTACAAAAACTTGCACTTATACCAAAAAAGGAAAAACGGTTTGAACTTCATTTTACTTAATGAAAAAAAAGAAAACCCAAAACCAACAAACAAAAGAATACACACAAAAAAAAAACCACTTAAAATTTGAAGAGCACCAAATTTAGAGCCTTATCTTTAAAAATAAGAGGTGACAGTTGCACTTAGTTTTGAGTGTAATACAATTGCCATGAAATGATGAAGAACTCTGCTCCACACCTGAATGTCTAGGCACATCTGTCCACTAAATGATTGATCTTTCATGCAACTGGATGAAAATTAGAACCAAAGTTTCAATTTTAATTATCAAAGATAAAATCACAAAAGAACTCAACTGTTGTTGAAAGGTGTAAAAGAGCTGTCTGAAGCTTTTTCTGATATTTCTTTCTGACATTATAAAGTAATCAGATGCATATTATTATAGAAACAATATCCTGCCTTGCAAATATTCACACCTGGCACACTAGAAAGCTATGTACTGTGAGCACATATACATGCACACACATTTAGTTTTCCTTTCTCTAGTTCTCTACTTCTTTTTCTCTTTCCTTCTGTACAAATAGTGATTAACTGTTGAGTGAATGCTTGTTGCTAAGCAAGCCCTCATTTGTCAGTACCGCTCGCAGGCCTAGCCTTTTACAGATAGCTCAGACTTGTTGCTATAGTTCATTAGCCAGATCCTGGCTGTTAATATACTCAAGTAGTAAAGTTATATTTGGAAAAGTCTTCCTTCCATGTAGTTGCTGATAACATTATAGGAGACACATTACTGTCTGTTGAAACTCTATAGGCTTGAAGTTTTCCTTCAGTTGCAGACCATTATGTAGGCTAACTCTCTAATTCCTCTGGTATTATGACTTTATTAACGTTTTTTTCTGCTTAGTTTGTCCACCTTTTCAGAGTCTGATTCAGCAATTATTTCCTGTATATTATTTTAATCTCATATTAGTTCTGTTTCTCTGCTTCACCTAACCCATTCTGGGTCACCTGCCAATCAGTCAAAGAAATAAAAAAATATCTAAATCTAAATCACTGTGGGATCATCTTTTTTTCATACCACAGTACTTAAGATGGTATATATGCACAGATACACACTATGTACAAGATGTCTTAAGTACTGGGAAATACATTGACATATACTAAGTAATCCTGTCATAGGGTGGTATTATATTCAGTAGAGCTTTTCATTTTAAACAGCTGAGGCTCTGCAAACCAGATAAATCTAGACATTCAGATGCTCAGTGTCCACAGTCTTTTAATAAGTCTGTGGGTTCAGGCATACAAATTTCCTGGGGCATGCACATTTCCTGATTGAATGATTATGTTACATGGATATATCCAACACTTGGATAGTGACTGATGTATAGAAACACATTTTTCTCAACTGTGAAGCAATGTTCCCTAAACTGAATTCCAAAGGAGTTGTGCTGCATTTCATTAAGGCCAAAGTAAGGGAAAATTATCAAACAATGAGTAGTTTATGAGCCGATACCCCATTTTTCCTCTTATCTTCCAACCTCCCAAGTTCCATTTTATTTGTGATTTCAGGTTAGTTTGGCTAATAGTTTGATCTGGATTTTTTTTTCCTATTACCATGATGATCATGACAATTTTCCTTTTCAGAATATTTACATGAGAAGTTTGAATTCACTCACATGATGAAGAGAACTTAGGTCTTATATCTCAAAGTACACTGAGGAGTGTGCCCAGAACTGGACTATTGGCTACTTTGAAAAACATGATCTAATCTATGATAGACCATCCACACATAAAGTACTTAAGTTTAAACTGATCCAGAAAATCTGAAAGCTACTCCTCTACTCTGCTAGTAAGACACATGTGAAGAGACTGATATGTCTGAATTCTATTATCAGTTCCATTGAATATTTAGTTATTAAAAATAGTACAGTATTAGTAAGATCCATCTACTGAAATGCTCATATCTTGTTGTGAAGAAATTTTTTGCAGAAGATTCAGATCAGTCTCCTCAGGCTAAATTTTTTATATGTAAGGTGATTGTTGTTGTCACTGAGGTACTGGTAGCAACATGAGTTTCACTCTTTATCTCTCCCCTTTCATTTCATTCAATTTGAAATAAACATTTTGAGTTTTGTGATTTAATGAAAAAATAGGAATAAAAACATTTGAAGTCAGTCAAAACCAACTAAAAAATTCTCTGTGGTTTGTCAATAAAATGGCAATTACTTATATGGCCCTACCCTTATCCCTTTTAAACTATCAAAATTGGCATTTAATCGACAAAGGAAGAATTTCACAATAATTTGTGGGATGAAAGTCAGCCTGACTTTTATTTAACTAGATAAATTAAAAAAATTATAGATAAACTCTTAGATCAATGCTATAGTTGTAGGATTTTGGTTGCAGAAGATGGAAACAGGGTTGTTTTTCATTGATGTAGCACACTCTATTAATTTCTAAATTGAACAATTTCAACTCCAGAAGAGCAATATGTCCTCCAAAATCCTTTGTCCTCATGCATCCTCAGGTCATGGCCCTGGTCCTCATGGGAGATTTCAACCACCCTGATATCTATTGGAGGGACAATACAGCAGGGCAAAAGCAACCCAGGAGGTTCCTGAAATTCATTGATGACAACTTCTTTCTGCAAGTGATAGAGAAGCCAATGAGGAGAGGTGTTATGCTAGACCGTGTTCTCACCAGCAAGGTGGGATTGGTGGGGAATGTGAACCTCAAGGGCAGCCTTGGCTGTGGCGACCATGAAGCAGTGGAGTTCAAGATTCTTAGGGCTACAAGGAGACCACAGAGCAAGCTCACTACCCTGGACTTCAGGAGAGTAGATTTTGGCTTCTTCAGGGAGCTGCTTGATAGAGAACTGTGGGACAAAGCCCTGGAAGGAAGAGGGCACAACAAAGTCGGTTAATATTGAAGGATATCCTCCTCCAAGCTCAGGAGCAATGCATCCCAATAAAGAGGAAGTCTGGCAAAAACGCCAGGAAACCTGCATGGATGAACAAGGAGCTGCTGGACAAACTCCACCACAAAAAGGAAGCCTACAGAGGGCGGAAGCAAGGACAGGTCGCCTGGGAGGAATACAGAGACATTGTCTGAGCGGCCAGGGATCAGGTTAGGAAAGCTAAAGCCCTGATAAAATTCAATCTGTCCAGAGACATCAAGGGCAACAAGAAACACTTCTCTAGGTACGTCAGCGATAAAAGGAAGACTAGGGAAAATGTGGGCCCTCTTTGGAAGGAAAATGGAGACCTGGTTACCCAGGATGTGGAGAAAGCTGAGGTTTTCAATGATTTTTTTGCCTTAGTCTTCATCAACAAGTGCTCCAGCCACATCTCTCAAGTCACAGGAGGCAAAGGCAGGGAGTGGGAGGATGAAGAACTAGCCACTGTAGGAAAAGATCAGGTCTGAGGCCATCTGAAGGAACCTGAAGGTGCACAAGTCCATGAACCTGATGAGATGTGGTCCTGAGGGAGCTGGCGGATGAAGAGGCTAAGCCACTATCTATTGTATTTGAGAAGTCGTGGCAGTCCAGGAAGTTCTTGCTGACTGGAAAAGGGAAAATATAGCCCCCACTTTTAAAAAAGGAAAAAAGGAAGACCTGGGGAACTACAGGCCAGTGAGTCTCACCTCTGTGCCTGGCAAGATCATGGAGCAGATCCTCCTGGAAACTGTGCTAAGGCACATGGAAAATAAGGAGGTGATTGGTGACAGTCAACATGGTCTCACACATTTAGTGGCCTTCTGTGATGTTGGTACAGTGTTGGTGGATAAGGGAAGAGCAAATGATGTCATCTACCTGGATCTGTGCAAAGCATTTGACACTGTCCTGCATGACATCTTTGTCTCTAAACTGGAGACATGGATTTAATGAACAGACTACTCAAAGGATAAGGAATTGACTGGATGGTCACACTCAAAGATTTGTGGTCAATGACTCAATGTCTAAGTGGAGACCAGTGGTGACTGGCATTCCTCATGGGCTGGTATTGGGACTGATGCTGTTTAACGTCTTTGTTGGCAACATGGACAGGGGGAATGAGTGCACTCTCAGCACGTTTGCCGATGATACCAAGCAGTGTGGTGCTGTCAACACACTGGAGGGAAGTGATGCCATCCAGAAGGACCTTGACAGTCTTGAGAGGTGGACCTGATTGAACCTCCTGAAGTTCAACAAGGCCAAGTGCAAGGTCCTGCACATGGGTCAGGGCAATCCCAAAGACAAATACAGGCTGAGTGGAGAATGGATTGAGAGCAGCCCTGAGCAGAAAGACTTCAGGGTGTTGGCTGATGAGCTGAACATGACTTGGCAATGTACACTTGCAACCCAGAAAGCCAACCATATCTTGGGCTGCATCAAAAGAAGCATGACCGGCAGGTCAAGGGAGGTGATTCTCCCCCTCTACTCCAATTTCATGGGATCTCATGTAGACTACTGTGTTCAGCTGTGGGGCCTTCAACACAAGAAGGACGTGGACCTGTTGGAGTGAGTCCAGAGAAGGGCCACAAAGATGATCAGAGGGCTGGAGCACCTCTCCTATGAAGACAGGCTGAGAGAGTTGGGGTTGTTCAGCCTGGAGAAGAGAAGGCTCTGGAAAGTCCTTACATCAGCCTTCCAGTACCTAAAAAGGGCTTAGAAGTAAGCTGGGGAGGGACTTTGTACAAACACATGTAATGATAGGACAAGGGTCAACGGCTTTAAGCTGGAAGAAGGAAGATTTAGATTATATATTAGGAAGACATTCTTCACTGTGAGGGTGGTGAGGCACTGGAACAAGATGCCCAGAGAAGCTGTGGATGCCTCATTCCTGGAAGTGTTCAAGGCCAGGTTGGATGAGTCTTTGAGCAATCCAGTCCATAGAAGGTGTCCCTGCCCATGGCAGGAGTGTTGGAACTAGATCATCTTTAAGGTTCCTTCCAACCAAACCATTCTATGAATACATACAACCTTTGGAGGCCTCTCCACATCTCTTGGGTTGTCTTTAGGTGGAAGAATGTCTGCTGTTTTGCTGATGTGCCATCAGAGGAACCAGGAGAGTCCAGAGGGCTAGCCAACAGTTCTGGCGTGTGGGGAGAGCCTGTGGGACTTTGTCCTGTAGGCTCCAAGGTAGGCACAGGATGTTACCATCAAATGAACCCTCTTGGCTGTACATGCCTGGAGATGTGTATCACAGTCACAGAAACCTGATGGGACCCTGGGAGAACACAGCCAAGACCTCAGTGACTGTCATGAAACACTGATGCCGAGTACAGGACAAGAGATGGGGGATGGAGTAGGCAGTGGCATTGTGGTAACCCCAGACACATGTGCTGGGGCTGCAGGAGAGCCCCATGGGGCCAGGCCCTCTGCTCAGACAGGACCTCTTTGCCCTGCCTTGGCTGCCATGGGACCTGGCGCCGACACTGGCAAGGTGCTCAAAGCAGGACAAAGAGGCCTTGTACGGGCCAAGAAAGATGAAGATGCTGCTGCCCTTGAACACAGGCTTTCTTCCCACTTTTCCAGCTCCAGCCTTGGCTCTGGTGTCTCTTCTCGCCAACTCAGAATGCACTTCTCTTCAGCAGATGGGCACCGTCAGTTCCCGAGTGTCCACACCCCCGCAGTTCACCACCACCAACCCCCCTTGCCATCACATGCCCTCTGCAGGACTTCCACCAGCACAGCTCCTCTCTGCTGTGATGAACCCCGCAGAAATGGCAGCGCATCTTCTCCATCTTCCACAGGGCCCCTCACCCTCCTCACACACTGCCCCATGACCCCTTCTGCAGCCAAGCTGACCACACCAGATGAGGGGAGGGACAGAAGGCGGCCGCTGGGTTTGGCACCAAGAGCTGCTGCTGGGCCCCGAATCAAGACCCAGGTTTCAGTGCCAGGCCCACAGGTGATTCTGCATGACTCAGGCATGCAGCAGGAACCTGGGGAGAAGCGGGGCGGAGTGTGGCTCTGTGGGCAGCCAGGCAGAAAGCTTCAAGTGCAGGCCAGACCCCACCGCTCTGGGGCTGCACTGAAGGCCAGAGGTCTGCCCTGGGAGGCGAACGCAGCTGCAGGACACAGGCTCTCTCTGCAGACCACATGATGCATGAGAGCAGCCACCTTCAGGGGGGCCTTACGGGGTCTAACAACACTCCTCAGACTCAGGAAGAATTCATATTTACTCTCATGCAATCTGCTACATCTGACACAAATCAATGACTTCTTTTTGAGGGGTTTTTCTCCCCTTTTATTTCAGCCTGGTGAAATAAGAGTTTGTCCTGTTTGCTTCTCCGTTTTGTGGGAAAGACCAAGTTAACACCAGCCGACTATTGAATTATGGCAGAATGCAACCTCAATGGCTTCTTGTGCCTTTTACCACTTTCTCTCTCTCAGATCAAAGCAATCCCACAAATATGGACTTTTTTGGCTGCAGAAACCTCTTTTGAAAGCAAAACAGAATAAGCAAATAGTTCACTTCCTCTTCCCCCACCCCCCCTACCCCATTTTGGGAGTGTCTCTTGAAAGGCTTTTTGAAATATGTCAATAGCAAGAGGAGTTCTAAGGAAAATATTGGACCCATACTTGTTGAAGATGCTCCCCTGACAATTAAGGATGAAGAAAAAGCAGATGCATTCAATGGGTTTTTTTGCCTCAGTCATTTTTTGCCTTTCTGTTTGTGGATGCTGAAATTGTAAGGGATCAACTGCATCAGCTGAATGTTCGTAAGTCCATAGGGCCTGGTGGGATTCATCCCAGAGTACTGAAGGATCTAGCATATGTTATAGAAGGACTCCTCCCAATCATCTATCAAAGGTCTCGAGAGTCTGGTGGGGTCCTCGCTAACTGAACATTAGCCAAAGTTATTCCAATTTACAAGGAGGGCATGAGGGAAGACCCAGGAAACTACAGACCTATTAGTCTAACTTCAGTACCTGGAAAAAGTTATGGGGGAGATCATACTGGGTGCTACTGAAAGACATTTAAATGCCAATACAATCATCAGGCACGGTCAACATGGGTTCACAAAGGGAGAGACCTGTTTAGCTAATCTAATATTCTTCTAGGATAAGGTTGCTCACCTAGTGGATGACAGGAAGGGGGTGGATGTCGGTTTTCTAGATTTTAGTAAGGCTTTTGATGCTGTCCCTCACAGCATCTTTCTGGATGAGTTGTCCAACTGTGAGATGAGTGAGTTCATGCTGTGCTGGGTGATGAACTGACTGAACGGCAGGGCTTAAAGGGTTGCAGTGAATGGGGCTACATCTGGCTGGCAGCCAGCCACCAATGGTGTTACTCAGGGCTCAGTTCCAGGTTCTGTTCAATATTTTTACCAATGATCTGAAGGCAGGAGTCAAATGCACCTTTATCAAGTTCTCTGATGATGCTAAACTGGGAGGCGCTGTTGGCTCTCTTAAGGGACAAGAGACATTGCAGAGGGATCTAGACAAACTAGAGCATTGGACAATCATCAATGGCATGAAATTTCATGAGAACAAATGCTGGACTCTGCACCTGAGATGGAGTAATGCTGGACACAAGTGAAAATTGGGAGAGGAGTGGCTGGAGAGCAGCCCTGCAGAAAGGGATCTGCGGGTACTGTTTGGCTGTAAACTCAATATAAGTCAGCAGCGTGCCCTAGCAGCCGGGAGGGACAAACTGCGTTCTAGAGTGCATCCATGAAATTTCATGAGAACAAATGCTGGACTCTGCACCTGAGATGGAGTAATGCTGGACACAAGTGAAAATTGGGAGAGGAGTGGCTGGAGAGCAGCCCTGCAGAAAGGGATCTGCGGGTACTGTTTGGCTGTAAACTCAATATAAGTCAGCAGCGTGCCCTAGCAGCCGGGAGGGACAAACTGCGTTCTAGAGTGCATCATAGGAGGCATTTCTTCACAGAAAGGGTCGTTAGGCATTGGAATGGGCTGCCCAGGAGTCACCGTCCTTGGAGGTGTTTAAGAAAAGACTGGACGTGGCACTTAGTGCCATGGTCTAGTTGACATGCTGGTGTTAGGGCAAAGGTTGGACTTGATCCCAGAGGTCTCTTCCAACCAAATCAATTCTGTGATTCTGGCTGGCAGCCCGGAGAGCAAAACCCACGCTGGAGTCCATCAAACACAGTGTAACCAGCCAGTCAAAAGAGGTGATTATCCCACTGTATTTAGTGATGGTGTGGCCTCACCTTGAGTGTTGTGTGCAGTTCTGGCCCCCACAATTTAAAAACAATGTTAAGGTACTTGAAAGCATCCAGAGGAGGACAAGCTACCTGGTGGAAGGGCTGGAAAGCATGTCCTGTGAGGAGCAGCTAAGGACTCTGGGTTTGTCTAGTTTGGAGAAAAGGAGGCCTCGGGGTGACCTCATTGCTCTCTAAAGTTTCCTGAGGAGGGGAAGTGGAGAGAGGTACTGGTCTCTTCTCCCTGGGATTCAGTAACAGGACACACGGGAATGATTCAAAGCTGCACCAGAGGAGGTTCAGACTTGAAATTAGGAAACATTTATTTAATGAGAGGGTGGTCAAACACTGGAACAGGCTTCTTAGAGATATGGTTGATGTCCCAGGCCTGTCATTTAAGAGGCATTTGGACAATGCCCTTAATAATGTGCTTTAACTTTTGGTCAGCCCTGAAGCAGTTAGGCAGTTGGACTAGATGATCGTTGTAGGTCCCTTCCAACTGAGATATTCTACTCTACTCAACTCTATTCTATTCTCCTTTCTGTTCTGGTCTTGTCTGGTCTGGTCTGGTCAGGTCTGGTCTATTCTATTCTATTCTATTCTATTTGCCTCCATTGTCACTTTCAGTAGGATTTCTTTTGCATTGCATTTATTTTTTTTTTATACTGTGCATTTAGTTTTATGCTTTTAACTATGGATAATTGCATTCCACTAGAAACAAAACACTGAGAAGCCTGTTTGAACTATATGTTATGAATTGTTTTCTTTTTTTTAAAGTGAGTCTACTAGCCTGAGAAAATGATAATGTAATTTTTCTAGTAAGTATATATATAATACCTGTGCATGTTTGATTAATTCTGATGAGTTACTTTTTTTTATTATGGAATGTTAGCAATAATATCAGTTAATTTACATACTTCAATGTGAAAATTGCATAACATTTTCAAGATAAATGGGAGAAAAGGACAGCCAAGTAAAGTAGGGCTAGAGACAC